>NW_025727864.1:0-300000 GCF_021461385.2 Schistocerca piceifrons | reverse complement strand
ATGAAACACAGAAATTGCATCGGAATTAAATAGAAAAGGCACAATGCCGACTTAAGTACAAGAAGACTGACTCTTCTTACTGACTATGTTTGGAACCATTCCTGTGACACTAGTTATAGATTCCGATGCTTCACTTCAGGTTTACTGTATCGCTCTGACCTTCGTATTGACCATGAAACACAGAAAATGCATCTGAATTAAATACAAAAGGCACAATGACGACTTAAGTACAAGAAGACTGACTCCTCTTAATGACTGTTTTGAACGATTCCTGTGACACTAGTTGTAGTTTCCGATGCTTCACTTCAGGTTTACTGTATCCCTCTGACCTTCTTATTGACGATGAAATACCGAAATTGATAGGAATTAAATACAATTGGCACAATGCCGACTAAAGTACAAGAAGACTGACTCTTCTTACTGACTAGGCTTTGAACCATTCCTGTGACCCTAGTTATAGATTCCGATGCATCACTTCAGGTTTACTGTTTCCCTTGCACCTTCGTATTGACGGCGAAACACAGTAATTGCATCGGAAATATATACAAAAGGCACAATGCCGACTTAAGTACAAGAAGACTGACTCTTTCAGTGTCTATGTTTTGAACCATCTTGTGACACTAGTTATAGATTCCGATGCTTCACTTCAGGTTTACTGCATCCCTCTGACCTTCTTATTGACGATGAAACACAGAAATTGCATCGGAATTAAATACAAAAGGCACAGTGCCGACTTAAGTACAAGAAGACTGACTCTTCGCACTGACTATGTTTTGAACCATTCCTGTGACACTAGTTATAGATTACGATGATTCCCTTCAGGTTTACTGTTTCCCTTGGACCTTCTTATTGACGATGGAACACAGATATTGCATCGGAATTAAATACAAAAGGCACAATGCCGAAAAGTACAAGAAGACTGACCCTTCTTACTGTCTATGTTTTGAACCATTCCTGTGACACTAGTTATGGATTCCGATGCTTCACTTAAGGTTTACTGTATCCCTTAGACCTTCATATTGGCCATGAAACACACAAATTAATCGGAATTAAATACAAAAGGCACAATGTCGACTTATGTACAAGAAGACTGACTCTTCGTACTGACTATGTTTTGAACCATTCCTGTGACAATAGTTATAGATTCCGATGCTTCACTTCAGGTTCACTGTATCCCTTGGACCTTCTTATTGACGATGAAACACAGAAATTGCATCGGAATTAAATAGAAAAGGCACAATGCCGACTTAAGTACAAGAAGACTGACTCATCTTACTGACTATGTTTGGAACCATTCCAGTGACACTAGTTATAGATTCCGATGCTTCACTTTAGGGTTACTCTATCCCTCTGACCATCTTATTGACGATGAAACACAGAAATTGCATCGGAATTAAATAGAAAAGGCACAATGCCGACTAAAGTACAAGAAGACTGACTCTTCTTACTGTCTATGTTTTGAACCATTCCTGTGACGCTAGTTACAGATTCCGATGCTTCACTTCAGGGTTACTGTATCCCTCTGACCTTCTTATTGACGATGAAACACAGAAATTGCAACGGTATTAAATAGAAAAGGCACAATGCCGACTTAAGTACAAGAAGACTGACTCTTCCTACTGTCTTTGTTTTGAACCATTCCTGTGACACTAGAATAGATTCCGATGCTTCACTTTAGGTTTACTGTATCCCTTGGACGTTCTTATTGACGATGAAACAAAGAAATCGCATCGGAATTAAATAGAAAAGGCACAATGCCGACTTAAGTACTAGAAGACTGACTCTTCCTACTGTCTATGTTTTCAACCAATCCTGTGACACTACTTATACATTGCGATGCTTCACTTCAGTTTTACTGTATCCCTTGGACCTTCTTATTGACGATGATACACAGAAATTGCATCAGAATTAAATAGAAAAGGCACAACGCCGACTTAGGTACAGAAAGACTGACTCTTCCTACTGTCTATGCTTTGAACCATTCCTGTGACACTAGTTATAGATTCCGATGCTTCACTTCAGGTTTACTGTATCCCTCTGACCTTCTTTTTGACGATGAAATGAAAACAGAAATTACATCGGAATTAAATACAAAAGGCACGATCCCGACTTAAGTACAAGAAGACTGACTCTTCTTCCTGTCTATGATTTGATCCATTCCTGTGACACTAGTTATAGATTCCGATGCTTTACTTCTGGTTTACTGCATCCCTTGGACCTTCTTATTGACGAAAAAACACAGAAATTGCATCGGAATTAAATACAACATGCACAATGCTGACTTAAGTACAAGAAGGCTGACTCCTCTTAGTGACTGTTTTGAACAATTCCTGTGACACTAATTATAGATTCCGATGCTTCACTTCAGGTTCACTGTATCCCTCTGACCTTCTTATTGACGATGAAACACAGAAATTGCATCGGAATTAAATACAAAAGGCACAATGCCAACTTAAGTACAAGAAGACTGACTCTTCTTACTGACTATGTTTTGTGCCATTCCTGTGACACTAGTTATAGATTCCGATTCTTCACATCAGGTTTACTGTACCCTTGGACTTTCTTTTTGACGATGAAACACAGAAATTGCATCGGAATTATATACAAAAGGCACAATGCCGACTGCAGTACAAGAACACTGTCTCTTCTTACTGTCTACGGTTTGAACCATTCCTGTGACACTGGTTATAGATTCCGATTCCTCATTTCAGATTTACTGTATCCCTTGGACCTTCTTATCGACGATGAAACACAGAAATTGCGTCGGAATTAAATACAAAAGGCGCAATGCCGACTAAAGTACAAGAAGACTGCCTCCGCTTACTGACTACTTTGAACCATTACTGTGACACTAGTTATAGATCCTGATGCTTCACTTCAGATTTACTGTAACCCTCTGACTTTCTTATTGACGATGAAACACAGAAATTGCATCGGAATTAAATACAAAATGCACAATGCCGACTTAAGTACAAGAAGACTGACTCTTCTTTTTGTCTATGTTTTGAACCATTCATGTGCCACCAGTTATAGATTCCGATTCTTCACATCAGGTTTACTGTATCCCTAGGACCTTCTTATTGACGATGAAACACAGAAATTGCATCGGAATTAAATACAAAAGGCACAATGCCGACTTAAATACAAGAAGACTGACCCTTCTTACTGTCTATGCTTTGAACCATTCCTGTGACACTAATTATAGATTCCGTTGCTCCACTTCAGGTTTACTGTATCCCTCTGACATTCTTATTGACGATGAAACACAGAAATTTCAACGGAATTAAATAGAAAAGGCACAATGCCGACATAAGTACTAGAAGACTGACTCTTCTTACTGACTATGTTTGGAACCATTCCTGTCACACTAATTATAGATTCAGATGCTTCACATCAGGTTTACTGTATTCCTCTGACCATCTTATTGACGTTGAAACACAGATATTGCATCGGAATTAAATAGAAAAGGCACAATGCCGACTTAAGTACAAGAAGACTGACTCTTCTTACTGACTACGTTTTGAACCTTTCTGTGACACTAGTTATAGATTCCGATGTTTCACTTCGGGTTTATTGTATCCCTTGCACCTTTTTATTGACGATGAAACACAGAAATTGCATCGGAAATAAATAGAAAAGGCACAATGCCGACTTAAGTACAAGAAGACTGACTCTTCTTACTGTCTATGTTTTGAACCATTCCTGTGACACTAGTTATTGGTTCCGATGCTTCACATCAGGTTTACTGTATCCCTTGCACCTTCTTATTGGCGATGAAACACAGAAATTGCATCGGAATTAAATAGAAAAGGCACAATGCCGACTTAAGTACAAGAAGACTGACTCTTCTTACTGTCTATGTTTTGAACCATTCCTGTGACACTAGTTATAGATTCCGATGCTTCACTTCAGGTTTACTGTATCCCTCCTACCCTCTTATTGACGATGAAACACAGAAATTACATCGGAATTATATACAAAAGGCAAAATGCCGACTTAAGTGCAAGAAGACTGACTCTTCGTACTGACTATGTTTTCAACCATTCCTGTGACTCTAGTTATAGATTACGATGATTCACTCCAGGTTTACTGTATCCCTTGGACCTTCTTATTGACGATGAAACACAGAAATTGCATCGGAATTAAATACAAAATGCACAATGCTGACTTAAGTACAAGAAGACTGACTCTTCTTACTGACTATGTTCTGAACCTTTCTGTGACACTAGTTATAGGTTCCGATGTTTCACTTCGGGTTTATTGTATCCCTTGCACCTTTTTATTGACGATGAAACACAGAAATTGCATCGGAATTAAATAGAAAAGGCACAATGCCGACTTAAGTACAAGAAGACTGACTCTTCTTACTGTCTATGTTTTGAACCATTCCTGTGACACTAATTATAGATTCCGATGCTTCACTTAAGGTTCACTGTATCCCTCTGACCTTCTTATTGACGATGAAACACAGAAATTGCATCAGAATTAAATAGAAAAGGGACAATGCCGACTTAGGTACAAGAAGACTGACTCTTCCTACTGTCTATGTTTTGAACCATTCCTGTGACACTAGTTATAGGTTCCGATGCTTCACTTCAGGTTTACTGTATCGCACTGACCTTCTTTTTGACGATGAAAACAGTTATTACATCGGAATTAAATACAAAAGGCTCAATGCCGACTTAAGTACAAGAAGACTGACTCTTCTTACTGTCTATGATTTGATCCATTCCTGTGACACTAGTTATAGATTCCGATGCTTCACTTCAGGTTTACTGTATCTCTCTGAAGTTCTTATTGACGATGAAACACAGAAATTACATTTTAATGAAATACAAAAGGCACAATGCCGACTTCAGTACAAGAACACTGTCTCTTCTTACTGTCAATGCTATGAACCATTCCTGTGACACTGGTTATAGATTCCGATGCCTCACTTCAGATTTACTGTATCCCTTGGACCTTCTTATTGACGAAGAAACACAGAAATTGCATCGGAATTAAATACAAAAGGCGCAATGCCGGCTAAAGTACAAGAAGACTGACTCTGCTTACTGACTGCTTTGAACCATTCCTGTGACGCTAGTTATAGATTCTGATGCTTCACTTCAGATTTACTGTAACCCTCTGACCTTCTTATTGACGATGAAACACAGAAATTGCATCGGCATTAAATATAAAATGCACAATGCCGACATAAGTACAAGAAGACAGACTCTTCTTTATGTCTATGTTTGAACCATTCCTGTGACACTAGTTATAGATTCCGATGCTTCACTTAGGGTTTACTGTATCCCTTGAACCTTCTTATTGACGATGAAACACAGAAATTGCATTGGAATTAAATACAAAAGGCACAATGCCGACTTAAGTACACGAAGACTGACCCTTCTTACTGTCTAAGATTTGAACCATTCCTGTGACACTAGTTACAGATTCCGTTGCTTCACTTCAGGTTTACTGTATAACTCTGACCTTCTTATTGACGATGAAACACAGAAATTTCAACGGAATTAAATACAAAAGGCACAATGCCGGCTTAAGTACAAGAAGACTGACTCTTCGTACTGACTATGTTTTGAACCATTCCTGTGACACTAGTTATAGATTCCGATGCTTCACATCAGGTTTACTGTATCCCTCTGACCTTCTTATTGACGATGAAACACAGATATTGCGTCGGAATTAAATAGAAATGCCGACTTAAGTACAAGAAGGCTGACTCTTCGTACTGACTATGTTTTGAACCTTCCTGTGACACTAGTTATAGATTCCGATGCTTCACTTCAGGTATACTGTATCCCTCTGACCTTCTTAATGACGATGAGACACAGAAATTGCATCGGAATTAATTACAAAATGCACAATGCCGACATAAGTACAAGAAGACTGACTCTTCGTACCGACTAAGATTTGAACCATTCCTGTGACACTACTTATACATTGTGATGCTTCACTTCATGTTTACTGTATCCCTCTGACCTTCTTAATGACGACGAAACACAGAAAATGCATCGGAAATAAATACAAAAGGCACAATGACGACTTAAGTACAAGAAGACTGGCTCTTCTTACTGACTGTTTTGAACCTTTCCTGTGACACTAGTTATACATTCCGATGCTTCACTTCAGGTTTACTGTATCCCTTGCACCTTCTTATTGACGATGAAACACAGAAATTGCATCGGAAATAAACACAAAAGGCACAATGCCGACTTAAGTACAAGAAGACTGACCCCTCTTACTGTCTATGTTTGGATGCATTCCTGTGACACTAGTTATAGATTCCGATGCTTCACTTCAGGTTTACTGTATCCCTCTTACCCTCTTATTGACGATGAAACACAGAAATTGCATCGGAATTAAATACAAAAGGGAAAATGCCGACTTAAGTACAAGAATACTGACTCTTCGTACTGACTATGATTTGAACCATTCCTGTGACACTAGTTATAGATTACGATGATTCACTTCTGGTTTACTGTATCCCTTGGACCTTCTTATTGACGATGAAACACAGAAATTGCATCGGAATTAAATAGAAAAGGCACAATAGCGACTTATGTACACGTAGACTTGCTCTTCTTACTGACTGTGTTTGGAACCATTCCTGTGACACTAGTTATAGATTCCGAAGCTTCACTTCAGGTTTACTGTATCCCTCTGACCTTCTTATTGACAATAAAACACAGAAATTGCATCGGAATTAAATGCAAAAGGCACAATGCCGACTTAAGTACATGAAGACTGACTCTTCTTACTGTCTATGTTTGAAACATTCCTGTGACACTAGTTATAGATTACGATGATTCACTTCAGGTTTACTGTATCCCTTGGACCTTCTTATTGACGATGAAACACAGAAATTGCATCGGAATTAAATACAAAATGCACAATGCTGACTTAAGTACTAGAAGGCTGACTCTTCTTACTGACTGTTTTGAACCATTCCTGTGACACTAATTATATATTCCGATGCTTCACTTCAGGTTCACTGTATCCCTCTGACCTTCTTATTGACGATGAAACACAGAAATTGCATCAGAATTAAATAGAAAAGGGACAATGCCGACTTAGGTACAAGAAGACTGACTCTTCCTACTGTCTATGTTTTGAACCATTCCAGTGACACTAGTTATAGATTCCGATGCTTCACTTCAGGTTTACTGTATCCCTCTGACCTTCCTATTGACGATGAAACACAGAAAATGCATCGGAATTATATACAAAAGGCACAATGACGACTTAAGTACAAGAAGACTGACTCTTCTTACTGACTGCATTGAACCATTCCTGTGACACTAGTTATAGATTCCGATGCTTCACTTAAGGTTTACTGTATCCCTCTGACCTTCTTATTCACGATGAAACACAGAAATTGCATCGGAATTAAAAACAAAAGGCATAATGCCGACTTCAGTACAAGAAGACTGACTCTTCGTACTGACTATGTTTTAAACTATTCCTGTGACACTAGTTATAGATTCCGATGATTCACTTCACGTTTACTGTATCCTTTGGACCTTCGTATTTACGATGAAACACAAAAATTGCATCGGAGTTAAATAGAAAAGTCACAATGCCGACATAAGTACTAGAAGACTGACTCTTCTTACTGACTAAGTTTGGAACCATTCCTGTGACACTTATTATAGATTCCGATGCTTCACATCAGGTTTACTGTATCCCTCTGACCTTCTTATTGACGATGAAACACAGATATTGCATCGGAATTAAATAGAAAAGGCACAATGCCGACTTAAGTACAAGAAGACTGACTCTTCTTACTGACTATGTTTGGAACCATTCCTGTGACACTAGTTACAGATTCCGATGCTTCACTTCAGGTTTACTGTATCCCTCTTACCCTCTTATTGACGATGAAACACAGAAATTGCATCGGATTTAAATCAAAAGGCAAAATGCCGACTCTAGTACAAGTAGACTGACTCTTCTTACTGACTGTGTTTGGAGCAATTCCTGTGACACTAGTTATAGATTCCGATGCTTCACTTCAGGTTTACTGTATCCCTCTGACCTTCTTATTGACGATGAAACACAGAAATTGCATCGGTATTAAATACAAGAGGCAGAATGCCGACTTAAATACAAGAAGACTGACTCTTCTTACTGTCTATGTTTTTAAGCATTCCTGTGACACTAGTTATAGATTCCGATGCTTCACTTGAGGTTTACTGTATCCCTTGCACCTTCTTATTGACGATGAAATACAGAAATTGCATCGGAATTAAATACAAAAGGCACAATGCAGACTTAAGTACAAGAAGACTGACACTTCGTACTGACTATGTTTTGAACCATTCCTGTGACACTAGTTATAGATTACGATGATTCACTTCAGGTTTACTGTATCCGTTGGACCTTCTTATTGACGATGAAACACAGAAATTGCATCGGAATTAAATAGAAAAGTCACAATGCCGACTTAAGTACAAGAACACTGACTCTTCTTAATGACTATGTTTTGGAACCATTCCTGTGACACTAGTTATAGATTCCGATGCTTCACTTCAGGTTTACTGTATTCCTCTGACCTTCCTATTGACGATGAAACACAGAAAATGCATCGGAATCAAATACAAAAGGCACAATGACGACTTAATTACAAGAAGACTGACTCTTATTACTGACTGTTTTGAACCATTCCTGTGACACTAGTTATAGATTCCGATGCTTCACTTCAGGTTTACTGTATCCCTCTGACCTTCTTATTGACGATAAAACACAGAAATTGCATCGGAATTAAATGCAAAAGGCACAATGCCGACTTAAGTACATGAAGACTGACTCTTCTTACTGTCTTTGCTTTGAACCATTCCTGTGACACTAGTTATAGATTCCGATGCTTCACTTCAGGTTTACTGTTTCCCTTGCACCTTCTTATTGACGATGAAACACAGAAATTGCATCGGAATTAAATACAAAAGGCACAATGCCGACTTAAGTACAGGAAGACTGAATCTTCGTACTGACTATGTTTTGAACCATCCCTGTGACACTAGTTATAGATTACGATGATTCACTTCAGGTTTACTGTATCCCTTGGACCTTCTTATTGACGATGAAAAACAGAAATTGCATCGGAATTAAATAGAAAAGGCACAATGCCGACTTAAGTACAAGAACACTGACTCTTCTATCTGACTATGTTTTGGATCCATTCCTGTGACACTAGTTATAGATTCCGATTCTTCACTTCAGGTTTACTGTATCCCTCTGACCTTCCTATTGACGATGGAACACAGAAAATGCATCGGAATTAAATACAAAAGGCACAATGACGACTTAAGTACAAGAAGACTGACTCTTCATACTGACTGTTTTGAACCATTCCTGTGACACTAGTTATAGATTCCGATGCTTCACTTAAGGTTTACTGTATCCCTCTGACCTAGTTATTGACGATGAAACACAGAAATTGCATCGGAATTAAATACAAAAGGCACAATGCCGACTTAAGTACAAGAAGACTGACTCTTCGTACTGACTATGCTTTGAACCTTTCCTGTGACACTAGTTATAGATTTTAATGATTCACTTCAGAATTACTGTATACTTTGGACCTTCGTATTTAGGATGAAACACAAAAATTGCATCGGAATTAAATACAAAATGCACAATGCCGACATAAGTACTAGAAGACTGACTCTTCTTACGGACTATGTTTGGAACCATTCCTGTGACACTTATTATAGATTCCGATGCTTCACATCATTCTTACTGTATCCCTCTGACCTTGTTATTGACGATGAAACACAGATATTGCATCGGAATTAAATAGAAAAGCACAATGCCGACTTATGTACAAGTAGACTGACTCTTCTTACTGACTATGTTTGGAACCATTCCTGTGACACTAGTTATAGATTCCGATGCTTCACTTCATGTTTACTGTATCCCTCTGACCTTCTTGTTCACGATGAAACACAGAAATTGCATCGGAATTAAATACAAAAGGCACAATGCCAACTTAAGTAGAAGAAGACTGACTCTTCTTACTGACTATGTTTATAACCATTCCTTTGACACTAGTTATAGATTCCGATGCTTCACTTCATGTTTACTGTATCCATCTGACCTTTTTATTGGCGATGAAACACAGAAAATGCATCGGAATTAAATAGAAAAGGCACAATGCCGACTTAAATACAAGTAGACTCACTCTTCTTGCTGACTGTGTTTGGAACCATTCCTGTGACACTAGTTAATGATTCCGATGCTTCACTTCAGGTTTACTGTATCCCACTGACCTTCTTATTGACGATGAAACACAGAAATTGCATCGGAATTAAATACAAAAGGCACAATGCCGACTTAAGTACAAGAAGACTGACTCTTCTCACTGTCTATGATTTGAACCATTCCTGTGACACTAGTTATAGATTCCGATGCTTCACTTCAGGTTTACTGTATCCCTTGCACCTTCGTATTGACGATGAAACACAGAAATTGCATCGGAATTAAATACAAAAGGCACAATGCCGACTTAAGTACAAGAAGTCTGACTCTTCGTACTGACTACGTTTTGAACCATTCCTGTGACTCTAGTTATAGATTACGATGATTCACTTCAGGTTTACTGTATCCTTTGGACCTTCTTATTGACGATGAAACACAGAAATTGCATCGGAATTAAATAGAAAAGGCACAATGCCGACTTAAGTACAAGAACACTGACTCTTCTTACTGACTATGTTTTGGAACCATTCCTGTGACACTAGTTATAGATTCCGATGCTTCACTTCAGGTTTACTGTATCCCTCTGACCTTCCTATTGACGATGAAACACAGAAAACGCATCGGAATTATATACAAAAGGCACAATGACGACTTAAGTACAAGAAGACTGACTCTTCTTACTGACTGTATTGAACCATTCCTGTGACACTAGTTATAGATTCCGATGCTTCACTTAAGGTTTACTGTATCCCTCTGACCTTCTTATTCACGATGAAACACAGAAATTGCAACGGAATTAAATACAAAAGGCATAATGCCGACTTAAGTACAAGAAGACTGACTCTTCGTACTGACTATGTTTTGAACTATTCCTGTGACACTGGTTATAGATTCCGATGATTCACTTCACGTTTACTGTATCCTTTGGACCTTCGTATTTACGATGAAACACAAAAATTGCATCGGAATGAAATAGAAAAGTCACAATGCCGACATAAGTACTAGAAGACTGACTCTTCTTACTGACTAAGTTTGGAACCATTCCTGTGACACTTATTATAGATTCCGATGCTTCACATCAGGTTTACTGTATCCCTCTGACCTTCTTATTGACGATGAAACACAGATATTGCATCGGAATTAAATTGAAAAGGCACAATGCCGACTTAAGTACAGGCAGACTGACTCTTCTTACTGACTATGTTTGGAACCATTCCTGTGACACTAGTTATAGATTACGACGATTCACTTCCGGTTTACTGTATCCCTTGCACCTTCTTATTGACGATGAAACACAGAAATTGCATCGGAATTAAATACAAAAGGCACAATGCCGACTTAAGTACAAGAAGACTGACCCTTCTTACTGTCTATGTTTTGATGCATTCCTGTGACACTAGTTATAGATTCCGATGCTTCACTTCAGGTTTACTGTATCCCTCTTACCCTCTTATTGACGATGAAACACAGAAATTGCATCGGATTTAAATACAATAGGCAAAATGCCGACTCAAGTACAAGAAGACTGACCCTTCTTACTGTCTATGCTATGAACCATTCCTGTGACACTAGTTATGGATTCCGATGCTTCACTTCAGGTTTACTGTATCCCTCTGACCTTCTTATTGACGATGAAACACAGAAATTGCATCGGAATTAAATACAAAAGGCATAATGCCGACTTATATACAAGAAGACTGACTCTTGGTACTGACTATGTTTTGAACCATTCCTGTGACACTAGTTAAAGATTCCGATGATTCACCTCAGGTTTACTGTATCCTTTGGACCTTCTTATTTACGATGAAAAACAGAAATTGCATCGGAATTAAATAGAAAAGGCACAATGCGACTTAAGTACAAGAAGACTGACTCATCTTACTGACTATGTTTTGAACCCTCCTGTGACACTAGTTATAGATTCCGATGCTTCACTTCAGGTTTACTGTATCCTTCTGACCTTCATATTGACGATGAAACACAGATTTTGCATCGGAAATAAATAGAAAAGGCATAATGCCGACTTAAGTACAAGTAGACTAACTCTTCTTATCGACTATGTTTGGAACCATTCCTGTGACACTAGTTATAGATTCCGATGCTTCACTTCAGGTTTACTGTATACCTTGCACCTTCTTATTGACGATGATACACAGAAATTGCATCGGAATTAATTACAAAAGGCACAATGTCGACTTAAGTACAAGAAGACTGACTCTTCGTACTGACTATGTTTTGAACCATTCCTGTGACACTAGTTATAGATTACGATGATTCACTTCAGGTTTACTGTATCCCTTGGACCTTCTTATTGACGATGAAACACAGAAATTGCATCGGAATTAAATAGAAAAGACAAAATGCCGACTTAAGTACAAGAAGACTGACTCTTCTTACTGACTATGATTGGATCATCCCTGTGACACTAGTTATAGATCCCGATCCTTCACATCAGGTTTACTGTATCCCTCTGACCTTCTAATTGACGATGAAACACAGAAATGCATCGGAGTTAAATACAAATGCACAATGACGACTTAAGTACAAGAACACTGACTCTTCTTACTGACTGTTTTGAACCTTTCCTGTGACACTAGTTATAGATTCCAATGCTTCACTTCAGATTTACTGTATATCCCTGACCTTCTTATTGACGATGAAACACAGAAATTGCATCGGAATTAAATACAAAAGGCACAATGCCGACTTAAGTACAAGAAGACTGACTCTTCGTACTGACTGTGTTTGAACCATTCCTGTGCCACTAGTTATAGATTACGATGATTCACTTCAGGTTTACTGTATCCCTTGGACCTTCTTATTGACGATGAAACACAGAAATTGCATCGGAATTAAATAGAAAAGGCACAATGCCGACTTAAGTACAAGAAGACTGACATTTCATACTGACTGTTTTGAACCATTCCTGTGACACTAGTTGTAGATTCCGATGCTTCACTTCAGGTTTACTGTATCCCTCTGACCTTCTTATTGACGATGCAACACAGAAATTGCATCGGAATTAAATACAAAAGGCACAATGCCGACTTAAGTACAAGAAGACGGACTCTTCTTACTGTCTATGTTTTGAACCATTCCTGTGACACAAGTTATAGATTCCGAAGCTTCACTTCAGGTTTACTGTATCCCTTGCACCTTTGTATTGACGATGAAACACAGAAATTGCATCGGAATTAATTACAAAAGGCACAATGCCGACTTAAGTACAAGAAGACTGACCCTTCTTACTGTCTATGATTTGAACCATTCCTGTGACACTAGTTTTAGATTCCGATGCTTCACTTCAGGTTTACTGTATCCCTCTGACCTTCTTTTTGACGATGAAACACAGAAATTGCATCGGAATTAAATACAAACGGCACAATGCCGACTTAAGTACAAGAAGACTGACTCTTCGTACTGACTACGCTTTGAACCATTCCTGTGACACTAGTTATAGATTACGATGATTCACCTCAAGTTTACTGTATCCCTTGGACCTTCTTATTGACGATGAAACACAGAAATTGCATCGGAATTAAATACAAAAGGCACAATGCCGACTTAAGTACAAGAAGACTGACTCTTCCTACTGTCTATGTTTTGAACCATTCCTGTGACACTAGTTATGGATTCCGATGCTTCACTTCAGGTTTACTGTATCCCTCTGACCTTCTTTTTGACGATGAAAATAGAAGTTACATCGGAATTAAATACAAAAGGCACAATGCCGACTTAAGTACAAGAAGACTGACTCTTCTTATTGTCTATGTTTTGAGCCATTCCTGTGACACTAGTTAAAAATTCCAATGCTTCACTTCAGGTTTACTGTATCCCTTGGACCTTCTTATTGACGAAAAACCACAGAAATTGCATCGGAATTAAATACAAAAGGCACAATGCCGACTTAAGTACAAGAAGGCTGACTCTTCTTACTGACTGTTTTGAACGATTCCTGTGACACTAGTTATAGATTCCGATGCTTTACATCAGGTTCACTGTATCCCTCTGACCTTCTTATTGACGATGAAACACAGAAATTGCATCGGAATTAAATACAAAAAGCACAATGCCAACTTATGTTCAAGAAGACGGACTCTTCTTACTGACTATGTTTTGAACCATCCCTGTGACACTAGTAATAGATTCCGATGCTTCACTTCAGGATAACTGTATCCCTTGGACCTTCTTTTTGACGATGACACACAGAAATTGCATCGGAATTAAATACAAAAGGCACAATGCCGACTTAAGTACAAGAAGACTGACTCTTCTTACTGACTATGTTTGAACCATTCCTGTGACACTATTTATAGATTCCGATGCTTCAGTTCAGGTCTACTCTAGCCATAGGAACTTCTTATTGACGATGAAACACAGAAATTGCATCGGAATTAAATACAAAAGGCACAATGCCGACATAAGTACAAGTAGACTGACTCTTCTTACTGACTGTGTTTGGAACCATTCCTGTGACACTAGTTATAGATTACGATGATTCACTTCAGGTTTACTGTATCCCTTGGAACTTCTTATTGACGATGAAACACAGAAATTGCATCGGAATTAAATAGAAAAGGCACAACGCCGACTTAAGTATAAGAAGACTGACTCTTCTTACTGTCTATGTTTTGAACCATTCCTGTGACACTAGTTATAGATTCCGATGCTTCACTTCAGGTTTACTGTATCCCTTGCACCTTCTTATTGACGATGAAACACTGAAATTGCATAGGAATTAAATACAAAAGGCAGAATGCCGACTTAAGTACAAGAAGACTGACTCTTCATACTGACTATGATTTGAACCATTCCTGTGACACTAGTTGTAGATTACGATGATTCACTTCAGGTTTACTGTATCCCTTGGATATTCTTATTGACGATGAAACACAGAAATTGCATCGGAATTAAATAGAAAAGGCACAATGCCGACTTAAGTACAAGAACACTGATTCTTCTTACTGACTATGATTTGGAACCATTCTTGTGACACTAGTTATAGATTCCGATGCTTCACTGCAGGTTTGCTGTATCCCTCTGACCTTCCGATTGACGATGAAACACAGAAAATGCATCGGAATTGAATACATAAGGCACAATGACGACTTAAGTACAAGAAGACTGACTCTTCTTACTGACTGTTTTGAACCATTCCTGAGACACTAGTTATAGATTCCGATGCTTCACTTAAGGTTTACTGTATCCCTCTGACCTTCTTATTGACGTTGAAACACAGAAATTGCATCGGAATTAAATACAAAAGGCACAATGCCGACTTAAGTACAAGAAGACTGATTCTTCTTACTGACTATGCTTTGACCCATTCCTGTGACACTAGTTATAGATTCCGATGATTCACTTCAGGTTTACTGTATCCTTTGGACCTTCGTATTTACGATGAAACACAAAAATTGCATCGGAAGTAATTAGAAAAGGCACAATGCCGACGTAACTACTAGAAGACTGACTCTTCTTACTGACTGTGTTTGGAACCATTCCTGCGACACTCATTTTAGATTCCGATGCTTCACATCAGGTTTACTGTATCCCTCTGACCTTCTTATTGACGATGAAACACAAATATTGCATCGGAATTAAATAGAAAAGGCACAATGCCGACTTAGGTACAAGAAGACTGACTCTTCTTACTGACTGTGTTTGGAACCATTCCTGTGACACTAGTTATAGATTCCGATGCTTCACTTCATGTTTACTGTATCCCTCTGACCTTCTTATTGACGATGAAACACAGAAGTTGCATCGGAATTAAATACAAAAGGCACCATGCCGACTTAAGTACAAGATGACTGACTTCTTACTGTCTATGTTTGAACCATTCCTGTGACACTAGTTATAGATTCCGATGCTTCACTTCAGGTTTACTGTATCCCTCTGACCTTCTTATTGACGATGAAACACTGAAATTGCATCGGAATCAAATACAAAAGGCACAATGTCGACTTAAGTACAAGAAGACTGTCTCTGCGTACTGACTATGTTTTGAACCATTCCTGTGACACTAGTTATAGATTACGATGATTCACTTCAGGTTTACTGTATCCCTCGGACCTTCTTATTGACGATGAAACACAGAAATTGCATCGGAATTAAATAGAAAAGGCACAATGCCGACTTAAGTACAAGAACACTGTCTCTTCTTACTGACTATGTCTTGGAACCATTCCTGTGACACTAGTTATAGATTCCGATGCTTCACTTCTGGTTTACTGTATCCCTCTGACCCTCCTATTGACGATGAAACACAGAAAATGCATCGGAATTAAATACAAAAGGCACAATGACGACTTAAGTACAAGAAGACTGACTCTTCTTACTGACTGTTTTGAACCATTCCTGAGACACTAGTTATAGATTCCGATGCTTCACTTAGGGTTTACTGTATCCCTCTGACCTTCTTATTGACGATGAAACACAGAAATTACATCGGAATTAAATACAAAAGGCACAATGCCGACTTAAGTACAAGAAGACTGACTCTTCGTACTGGCTATGCTTTTAACCATTCCTGTGACACTAGTTATAGATTCCGATAATTCACTTCAGGTTTACTGTATCCTTTGGACCTTCGTATTTACGATGAAACACAAAAATTGCATCGGAAGTAAATAGAAAAGGCACAATGCCGACATAAGTACTAGAAGACTGACTCTTCTTACTGACTATGTTTGGAACCATTCCTGTAACACTTATTATAGATTCCGATGCTTCACATCAGGTTTACTGTATCCCTCAGACCTACTTATTGACGATGAAACACAGATATTGCATCGGAATTAAATAGAAAAGGCACAATGCCGACTTAAGTACAAGAAGACTGACTCTTCTTACTGACTATGTTTTGAACCTTCCTGTGACACTAGTTATAGATTCCGATGCTTCACTTCAGGTTTACTGTATCCCTCTGACCTTCTTATTGACGATGAAACACAGAAAATGCATCGGAATTAAATACAAAAGGCACAATGACGACTTAAGTACCAGAAGATTGACTCTTCTTACTGACTGTTTTGAACCTTTCGTGTGACACTAGTTATAGATTCCGATGCTTCACTTCAGTTTTACTGTATCCCTCTGACCTTCGTATTGACGATGAAACACAGAAATTGCATCGGAATGAAATACAAAAGGCACAATGCCGACTTAAGTACAAGAAGACTGACTCTTCTTACTGTCTATGTTTTGGAACCATTCCTGTGACACTAGTTATAGATTCCGATGCTTCACTTCAGGTTAACTGTATCCCTCTGACCTTCTTATTGACGATGAAACACAGAAATGGCATCGGAATTAAATACAAAAGGCACAATGCCGACTTAAGTACAAGAAGACTGACTCTTCGTACTGACTATGTTTTGAACCATTCCTGTGACACAAGATATAGATTACGATGATTCACTTCAGGTTTACTGTATCCCTTGGACCTTCTTATTGACGATGAAACACAGAAATTGCATCGGAATTAAATAGAAAAGGCACAATGCCGACATCAGTACAAGTAGACTGACTCTTCTTACTGACTGTGTTTGGAACCATCCCTGTAACACTAGTTATAGATTCCGATGCTTCACTTCAGGTTTACAGTATCCCTCTGACCTTCTTATTGACGATGAAACACAGAAATTGCATCGGAATTAAATAGAAAAGGCACAATGCCGACTTAAGTATAAGAAGACTGACTCTTCTTACTGTCTATGTTTTGAACCATTCCTGTGACACTAGTTATAGATTCCGATGCTTCACTTCAGGTTTACTGTATCCCTTGCACCTTCTTATTGACGATGAAACACTGAAATTGCATAGGAATTAAATACAAAAGGCACAATGCCGACTTAAGTACAAGAAGACTGACTCTTCGTACTGACTATGATTGAACCATTCCTGTGACACTAGTTGTAGGTTACGATGATTCACTTCAGGTTTACTGTATCCCTTGGACTTTCTTATTGACGATGAAACACAGAAATTGCATCGGAATTAAATAGAAAAGGCACAATGCCGACTTAAGTACAAGAACACTGATTCTTCTTACTGACTATGATTTGGAACCATTCCTGTGACACTAGTTATAGATTCCGATGCTTCACTGCATGTTTGCTGTATCCCTCTGACCTTCCGATTGACGATGAAACACAGAAAATGCATCGGAATTGAATACATAAGGCACAATGACGACTTAAGTACAAGAAGACTGACTCTTCTTACTGACTGTGTTTGGAACCATTCCTGTGACACTAGTTATAGATTCCGATGCTTTACTTCATGTTTACTGTATCCCTCTGACCTTCTTATTGACGATGAAACACAGAAATTGCATCGGAATTAAATAGAAAAGGCACAATGCCGACTTAAGTACAAGAACACTGATTCTTCTTACTGACTATGCTTTGAACCATTCCTGTGACACTAGTTATAGATTCCGATGATTCACTTCAGGTTTACTGTATCCTTTGGACCTTCGTATTTACGAAGAAACACAAAAATTGCATCGGAAGTAATTAGAAAAGGCACAATGCCGACGTAACTACTAGAAGACTGACTCTTCTTACTGACTTTGTTTGGAACCATTCCTGCGACACTCATTATAGATTCCGATGCTTCACATCAGGTTTACTGTATCCCTCTGACCTTCTTATTGACGATGAAACACAAATATTGGATCGGAATTAAATAGAAAAGGCACAATGCCGACTTAGGTACAAGAAGACTGACTCTTCTTACTGACTGTGTTTGGAACCATTCCTGTGACACTAGTTATAGATTCCGATGCTTCACTTCATGTTTACTGTATCCCTCTGACCTTCTTATTGACGATGAAACACAGAAATTGCATCGGAATTAAATACAAAAGGCATCATGCCGACTTAAGTACAAGATGACTGACTCTTCTTACTGTCTATGTTTGAACCATTCCTGTGACACTAGTTATAGATTCCGATGCTTCACTTCAGGTTTACTGTATCCCTTGCACCTTCTTATTGACGATGAAACACTGAAATTGCATCGGAATTAAATACAAAAAGCACAATGCCGACTTAAGACAAGAAGACTGTCTCTGCGTACTGACTATGTTTTGAACCATTCCTGTGACACTAGTTATAGATTACGATGATTCACTTCAGGTTTACTGTATCCCTCGGACCTTCTTATTGACGTTGAAACACAGAAATTGCATCGGAATTAAATAGAAAAGGCACAATGCCGACTTAAGTACAAGAACACTGTCTCTTCTTACTGACTATGTCTTGGAACCATTCCTGTGACACTAGTTATAGATTCCGATGCTTCACTTCTGGTTTACTGTATCCCTCTGACCCTCCTATTGACGATGAAACACAGAAAATGCATCGGAATTAAATACAAAAGGCACAATGACGACTTAAGTACAAGAAGACTGACTCTTCTTACTGACTGCTTTGAACCATTCCTGAGACACTAGTTTTAGATTCCGATGCTTCACTTAAGGTTTACTGTATCCCTCTGACCTTCTTATTGACGATGAAACACAGAAATTGCATCGGAATTAAATACAAAAGGCACAATGCCGACTTAAGTACAAGAAGACTGACTCTTCGTACTGACTATGCTTTTAACCATTCCTGTGACACTAGTTATAGATTCCGATGATTCACTTCAGGTTTACTGTATCCTTTGGACCTTCGTATTTACGATGAAACACAAAAATTGCATCGGAAGTAAATAGAGAAGGCACAATGTCGACAAAAGTACTAGAAGACTGACTCTTCTTACTGACTATGTTTGGAACCATTCCTGTAACACTTATTATAGATTCCGATGCTTCACATCAGGTTTACTGTATCCCTCTGACCTTCTTATTGACGATGAAACACAGATATTGCATCGGATTAAATAGATAAGGCACAATGCCGACTTAAGTACAAGAAGACTGACTCTTCTTACTGACTATGTTTTGAACCTTCCTGTGACACTAGTTATAGATTCCGATGCTTCACTTCAGGTTTACTGTATCCCTCTGACCTTCTTATTGACGATGAAACACAGAAAATGCATCGGAATTAAATACAAAAGGCACAATGACGACTTAAGTACAAGAAGACTGACTCTTCTTACTGACTGTTTTGAACCTTTCGTGTGACACTAGTTATAGATTCCGATGCTTCACTTCAGGTTTACTGTATCCCTTGCACCTTCGTATTGACGATGAAACACAGAAATTGCATCGGAATTAAATACAAAAGGCACAATGCCGACTTAAGTACAAGAAGACTGACCCTTCTTACTGTCTATGATTTGAACCATTCCTGTGACACTAGTTTTAGATTCCGATGCTTCACTTCAGGTTTACTGTATCCCTCTGACCTTCTTATTGACGATGAAACACAGAAATTGCATCGGAATTAAATACAAACGGCACAATGCCGACTTAAGTACAAGAAGACTGACCCTTCGTACTGACTACGCTTTGAACCATTCCTGTGACACTAGTTATAGATTACGATGATTCACCTCAAGTTTACTGTATCCCTTGGACCTTCTTATTGACGATGAAACACAGATATTGCATCGGAATTAAATACAAAAGGCACAATGCCGACTTAAGTACAAGAAGACTGACTCTTCCTACTGTCTATGTTTTGAACCATTCCTGTGACACTAGTTATGGATTCCGATGCTTCACTTCAGGTTTACTGTATCCCTCTGACCTTCTTTTTGACGATGAAAATAGAAGTTACATCGGAATTAAATACAAAAGGCACAATGCCGACTTAAGTACAGGAAGGCTGACTCTTCTTACTGACTGCTTTGAACGATTCCTGTGACACTAGTTATGGATTCCGATGCTTCACATCAGGTTCACTGTAACCCTCTGACCTTCTTATTGACGATGAAACACAGAAATTGCATCGGAATTAAATACAAAAAGCACAATGCCAACTTATGTTCAAGAAGACTGACTCTTCTTACTGACTATGTTTTGAACCATCCCTGTGACACTAGTAATAGATTCCGATGCTTCACATCAGGATAACTGTATCCCTTGGACCGTCTTTTTGACGATGACACACAGAAATTGCATCGGAACTAAATACAAAAGGCACAATGCCGACTTAAGTACAAGAAGACTGACTCTTCTTACTGACTATGTTTGACCCATTCCTGTGACACTATTTATAGATTCCGATGCTTCAGTTCAGGTCTACTCTAGCCATAGGAACTTCTTATTGACGATGAAACACAGAAATTGCATCGGAATTAAGTACAAAAGGCACAATGCCGACTTAAGTACAAGTAGACTGACTCTTCTTACTGACTGTGTTTGGAACCATTCCTGTGACACTAGTTATAGATTACGATGATTCACTTCAGGTTTACTGTATCCCTTGGACTTTCTTATTGACGATGAAACACAGAAATTGCATCGGAATTAAATAGAAAAGGCACAATGACGACTTAAGTACAAGAACACTGATTCTTCTTACTGACTATGATTTGGAACCATTCCTGTGACACTAGTTATAGATTCCGATGCTTCACTGCAGGTTTGCTGTATCCCTCTGACCTTCCGATTGACGATGAAACACAGAAAATGCATCGGAATTGAATACATAAGGCACAATGACGACTTAAGTACAAGAAGACTGACTCTTCTTACTGACTGTTTTGAACCATTCCTGAGACACTAGTTATAGATTCCGATGCTTTACTTAAGGTTTACTGTATCCCTCTGACCTTCTTATTGACGTTGAAACACAGAAATTGCATCGGAATTAAATACAAAAGGCACAATGCCGACTTAAGTACAAGAAGACTGATTCTTCTTACTGACTATGCTTTGAACCATTCCTGTGACACTAGTTATAGATTCCGATGATTCACTTCAGGTTTACTGTATCCTTTGGACCTTCGTATTTACGATGAAACACAAAAATTGCATCGGAAGTAATTAGAAAAGGCACAATGCCGACGTAACTACTAGAAGACTGACTCTTCTTACTGACTATGTTTGGAACCATTCCTGCGACACTCATTATAGATTCCGATGCTTCACATCAGGTTTACTGTATCCCTCTGACCTTCTTATTGACGATGAAACACAAATATTGCATCGGAATTAAATAGAAAAGGCACAATGCCGACTTAGGTACAAGAAGACTGACTCTTCTTACTGACTGTGTTTGGAACCATTCCTGTGACACTAGTTATAGATTCCGATGTTTCACTTCATGTTTACTGTATCCCTCTGACCTTCTTATTGACGATGAAACACAGAAATTGCATCGGAATTAAATACAAAAGGCACCATGCCGACTTAAGTACAAGATGACTGACTCTTCCTACTGTCTATGTTTGAACCATTCCTGTGACACTAGTTATAGATTCCGATGCTTCACTTCAGGTTTACTGTATCCCTCTGACCTTCTTATTGACGATGAAGCACTGAAATTGCATCGGAATTAAATACAAAAGGCACAATGCCGACTTAAGTACAAGAAGACTGTCTCTGCGTACTGACTATGTTTTGAACCATTCCTGTGACACTAGTTATAGATTACGATGATTCACTTCAGGTTTACTGTATCCCTCGGACCTTCTTATTGACGATGAAACACAGAAATTGCATCGGAATTAAATAGAAAAGGCACAATGCCGACTTAAGTACAAGAACACTGTCTCTTCTTACTGACTATGTCTTGGAACCATTCCTGTGACACTAGTTATAGATTCCGATGCTTCACTTCTGGTTTACTGTATCCCTCTGACCCTCCTATTGACGATGAAACACAGAAAATGCATCGGAATTAAATACAAAAGGCACAATGACGACTTAAGTACAAGAAGACTGACTCTTCTTACTGACTGTTTTGAACCGTTCCTGAGACACTAGTTATAGATTCCGATGCTTCACTTAGGGTTTACTGTATCCCTCTGACCTTCTTATTGACGATGAAACACAGAAATTGCATCGGAATTAAATACAAAAGGCACAATGCCGACTTAAGTACAAGAAGACTGACTCTTCGTACTGACTATGCTTTTAACCATTCCTGTGACACTAGTTATAGATTCCGATGATTCACTTCAGGTTTACTGTATCCTTTGGACCTTCGTATTTACGATGAAACACAAAAATTGCATCGGAAGTAAATAGAAAAGGCACAATGCCGACATAAGTACTAGAAGACTGACTCTTCTTCCTGACTATGTTTGGAACCATTCCTGTAACACTTATTATAGATTCGGATGCTTCACATCAGGTTTACTGTATCCCTCTGACCTTCTTATTGACGATGAAACACAGATATTGCATCGGAATTAAATAGAAAAGGCACAATGCCGACTTAAGTACAAGAAGACTGACTCTTCTTACTGACTATGTTTTGAACCTTCCTGTGACACTAGTTATAGATTCCGATGCTTCACTTCAGGTTTACTGTATCCCTCTGACCTTCTTATTGACGATGAAACACAGAAAATGCATCGGAATTAAATACAAAAGGCACAATGACGACTTAAGTACAAGAAGATTGACTCTTCTTACTGACTGTTTCGAACCTTTCGTGTGACACTAGTTATAGATTCCGATGCTTCACTTCAGGTTTACTGTATCCCTCTGACTTTCGTATTGACGATGAAACACAGAAATTGCATCGGAATGAAATACAAAAGGCACAATGCCGACTTAAGTACAAGAAGACTGACTCTTCTTACTGTCTATGTTTTGGAACCATTCCTGTGACACTAGTTATAGATTCCGATGCTTCACTTCAGGTTAACTGTATCCCTCTGACCTTCTTATTGACGTTGAAACACAGAAATTGCATCGGAATTAAATGCAAAATGCACAATGCCGACTTAAGTACAAGAAGACTGATTCTTCTTACTGACTATGCTTTGAACCATTCCTGTGACACTAGTTATAGATTCCGATGATTCACTTCAGGTTTACTGTATCCTTTGGACCTTCGTATTTACGATGAAACACAAAAATTGCATCGGAAGTAATTAGAAAAGGCACAATGCCGACGTAACTACTAGAAGACTGACTCTTCTTACTGACTATGTTTGGAACCATTCCTGCGACACTCATTATAGATTCCGATGCTTCACATCAGGTTTACTGTATCCCTCTGACCTTCTTATTGACGATGAAACACAAATATTGCATCGGAATTAAATAGAAAAGGCACAATGCCGACTTAGGTACAAGAAGACTGACTCTTCTTACTGACTGTGTTTGGAACCATTCCTGTGACACTAGTTATAGATTCCGATGTTTCACTTCATGTTTACTGTATCCCTCTGACCTTCTTATTGACGATGAAACACAGAAATTGCATCGGAATTAAATACAAAAGGCACCATGCCGACTTAAGTACAAGATGACTGACTCTTCCTACTGTCTATGTTTGAACCATTCCTGTGACACTAGTTATAGATTCCGATGCTTCACTTCAGGTTTACTGTATCCCTCTGACCTTCTTATTGACGATGAAGCACTGAAATTGCATCGGAATTAAATACAAAAGGCACAATGCCGACTTAAGTACAAGAAGACTGTCTCTGCGTACTGACTATGTTTTGAACCATTCCTGTGACACTAGTTATAGATTACGATGATTCACTTCAGGTTTACTGTATCCCTCGGACCTTCTTATTGACGATGAAACACAGAAATTGCATCGGAATTAAATAGAAAAGGCACAATGCCGACTTAAGTACAAGAACACTGTCTCTTCTTACTGACTATGTCTTGGAACCATTCCTGTGACACTAGTTATAGATTCCGATGCTTCACTTCTGGTTTACTGTATCCCTCTGACCCTCCTATTGACGATGAAACACAGAAAATGCATCGGAATTAAATACAAAAGGCACAATGACGACTTAAGTACAAGAAGACTGACTCTTCTTACTGACTGTTTTGAACCGTTCCTGAGACACTAGTTATAGATTCCGATGCTTCACTTAGGGTTTACTGTATCCCTCTGACCTTCTTATTGACGATGAAACACAGAAATTGCATCGGAATTAAATACAAAAGGCACAATGCCGACTTAAGTACAAGAAGACTGACTCTTCGTACTGACTATGCTTTTAACCATTCCTGTGACACTAGTTATAGATTCCGATGATTCACTTCAGGTTTACTGTATCCTTTGGACCTTCGTATTTACGATGAAACACAAAAATTGCATCGGAAGTAAATAGAAAAGGCACAATGCCGACATAAGTACTAGAAGACTGACTCTTCTTCCTGACTATGTTTGGAACCATTCCTGTAACACTTATTATAGATTCGGATGCTTCACATCAGGTTTACTGTATCCCTCTGACCTTCTTATTGACGATGAAACACAGATATTGCATCGGAATTAAATAGAAAAGGCACAATGCCGACTTAAGTACAAGAAGACTGACTCTTCTTACTGACTATGTTTTGAACCTTCCTGTGACACTAGTTATAGATTCCGATGCTTCACTTCAGGTTTACTGTATCCCTCTGACCTTCTTATTGACGATGAAACACAGAAAATGCATCGGAATTAAATACAAAAGGCACAATGACGACTTAAGTACAAGAAGATTGACTCTTCTTACTGACTGTTTCGAACCTTTCGTGTGACACTAGTTATAGATTCCGATGCTTCACTTCAGGTTTACTGTATCCCTCTGACTTTCGTATTGACGATGAAACACAGAAATTGCATCGGAATGAAATACAAAAGGCACAATGCCGACTTAAGTACAAGAAGACTGACTCTTCTTACTGTCTATGTTTTGGAACCATTCCTGTGACACTAGTTATAGATTCCGATGCTTCACTTCAGGTTAACTGTATCCCTCTGACCTTCTTATTGACGATGAAACACAGAAATGGCATCGGAATTAAATACAAAAGGCACAATGCCGACTTAAGTACAAGAAGACTGACTCTTCGTACTGACTATGTTTTGAACCATTCCTGTGACACTAGATATAGATTACGATGATTCACTTCAGGTTTACTGTATCCCTTGGACCTTCTTATTGACGATGAAACACAAAAATTGCATCGGAATTAAATAGAAAAGGCACAATGCCGACATCAGTACAAGTAGACTGACTCTTCTTACTGACTGTGTTTGGAACCATCCCTGTAACACTAGTTATAGATTCCGATGCTTCACTTCAGGTTTACTGTATCCCTCTGACCTTCTTATTGACGATGAAACACAGAAATTGCATCGGAATTAAATAGAAAAGGCTCAATGCCGACTTAAGTATAAGAAGACTGACTCTTCTTACTGTCTATGTTTTGAACCATTCCTGTGACACTAGTTATAGATTCCGATGCTTCACTTCAGGTTTACTGTATCCCTTGCACCTTCTTATTGACGATGAAACACTGAAATTGCATAGGAATTAAATACAAAAGGCACAATGCCGACTTAAGTACAAGAAGACTGACTCTTCGTACTGACTATGGTTTGAACCATTCCTGTGACACTAGTTGTAGATTACAATGATTCACTTCAGGTTTACTGTATCCCTTGGACTTTCTTATTGACGATGAAACACAGAAATTGCATCGGAATTAAATAGAAAAGGCACAATGCCGACATCAGTACAAGTAGACTGACTCTTCTTACTGACTATGATTTGGAACCATTCCTGTGACACTAGTTATAGATTCCGATGATTCACTTCAGGTTTACTGTATCCTTTGGACCTTCGTATTTACGATGAAACACAAAAATTGCATCGGAAGTAATTAGAAAAGGCACAGTGCCGACGTAACTACTAGAAGACTGACTCTTCTTACTGACTATGTTTGGAACCATTCCTGCGACACTCATTATAGATTCCGATGCTTCACATCAGGTTTACTGTATCCCTCTGACCTTCTTATTGACGATGAAACACAAATATTGCATCGGAATTAAATAGAAAAGGCACAATGCCGACTTAGGTACAAGAAGACTGACCCTTCTTACTGACTGTGCTTGGAACCATTCCTGTGACACTAGTTATAGATTCCGATGCTTCACTTCATGTTTACTGTATCCCTCTGACCTTCTTATTGACGATGAAACACAGAAATTGCATCGGAATTAAATACAAAAGGCACCATGCCGACTTAAGTACAAGATGACTGACTCTTCTTACTGTCTATGTTTGAACCATTCCTGTGACACTAGTTATAGATTCCGATGCTTCACTTCAGGTTTACTGTATCCCTTGCACCTTCTTATTGACGATGAAACACTGAAATTGCATCGGAATTAAATACAAAAGGCACAATGCCGACTTAAGTACAAAAAGACTGTCTCTGCGTACTGACTACGCTTTGAACCATTCCTGTGACACTAGTTATAGATTACGATGATTCACCTCAAGTTTACTGTATCCCTTGGACCTTCTTATTGACGATGAAACACAGATATTGCATCGGAATTAAATACAAAAGGCACAATGCCGACTTAAGTACAAGAAGACTGACTCTTCCTACTGTCTATGTTTTGAACCATTCCTGTGACACTAGTTATGGATTCCGATGCTTCACTTCAGGTTTACTGTATCCCTCTGACCTTCTTTTTGACGATGAAAATAGAAGTTACATCGGAATTAAATACAAAAGGCACAATGCCGACTTAAGTACAAGAAGACTGACTCTTCTTACTGACTATGTTTGACCCATTCCTGTGACACTATTTATAGATTCCGATGCTTCAGTTCAGGTCTACTCTAGCCATAGGAACTTCTTATTGACGATGAAACACAGAAATTGCATCGGAATTAAGTACAAAAGGCACAATGCCGACTTAAGTACAAGTAGACTGACTCTTCTTACTGACTGTGTTTGGAACCATTCCTGTGACACTAGTTATAGATTACGATGATTCACTTCAGGTTTACTGTATCCCTTGGACTTTCTTATTGACGATGAAACACAGAAATTGCATCGGAATTAAATAGAAAAGGCACAATGACGACTTAAGTACAAGAACACTGATTCTTCTTACTGACTATGATTTGGAACCATTCCTGTGACACTAGTTATAGATTCCGATGCTTCACTGCAGGTTTGCTGTATCCCTCTGACCTTCCGATTGACGATGAAACACAGAAAATGCATCGGAATTGAATACATAAGGCACAATGACGACTTAAGTACAAGAAGACTGACTCTTCTTACTGACTGTTTTGAACCATTCCTGAGACACTAGTTATAGATTCCGATGCTTTACTTAAGGTTTACTGTATCCCTCTGACCTTCTTATTGACGTTGAAACACAGAAATTGCATCGGAATTAAATACAAAAGGCACAATGCCGACTTAAGTACAAGAAGACTGATTCTTCTTACTGACTATGCTTTGAACCATTCCTGTGACACTAGTTATAGATTCCGATGATTCACTTCAGGTTTACTGTATCCTTTGGACCTTCGTATTTACGATGAAACACAAAAATTGCATCGGAAGTAATTAGAAAAGGCACAATGCCGACGTAACTACTAGAAGACTGACTCTTCTTACTGACTATGTTTGGAACCATTCCTGCGACACTCATTATAGATTCCGATGCTTCACATCAGGTTTACTGTATCCCTCTGACCTTCTTATTGACGATGAAACACAAATATTGCATCGGAATTAAATAGAAAAGGCACAATGCCGACTTAGGTACAAGAAGACTGACTCTTCTTACTGACTGTGTTTGGAACCATTCCTGTGACACTAGTTATAGATTCCGATGTTTCACTTCATGTTTACTGTATCCCTCTGACCTTCTTATTGACGATGAAACACAGAAATTGCATCGGAATTAAATACAAAAGGCACCATGCCGACTTAAGTACAAGATGACTGACTCTTCCTACTGTCTATGTTTGAACCATTCCTGTGACACTAGTTATAGATTCCGATGCTTCACTTCAGGTTTACTGTATCCCTCTGACCTTCTTATTGACGATGAAGCACTGAAATTGCATCGGAATTAAATACAAAAGGCACAATGCCGACTTAAGTACAAGAAGACTGTCTCTGCGTACTGACTATGTTTTGAACCATTCCTGTGACACTAGTTATAGATTACGATGATTCACTTCAGGTTTACTGTATCCCTCGGACCTTCTTATTGACGATGAAACACAGAAATTGCATCGGAATTAAATAGAAAAGGCACAATGCCGACTTAAGTACAAGAACACTGTCTCTTCTTACTGACTATGTCTTGGAACCATTCCTGTGACACTAGTTATAGATTCCGATGCTTCACTTCTGGTTTACTGTATCCCTCTGACCCTCCTATTGACGATGAAACACAGAAAATGCATCGGAATTAAATACAAAAGGCACAATGACGACTTAAGTACAAGAAGACTGACTCTTCTTACTGACTGTTTTGAACCGTTCCTGAGACACTAGTTATAGATTCCGATGCTTCACTTAGGGTTTACTGTATCCCTCTGACCTTCTTATTGACGATGAAACACAGAAATTGCATCGGAATTAAATACAAAAGGCACAATGCCGACTTAAGTACAAGAAGACTGACTCTTCGTACTGACTATGCTTTTAACCATTCCTGTGACACTAGTTATAGATTCCGATGATTCACTTCAGGTTTACTGTATCCTTTGGACCTTCGTATTTACGATGAAACACAAAAATTGCATCGGAAGTAAATAGAAAAGGCACAATGCCGACATAAGTACTAGAAGACTGACTCTTCTTCCTGACTATGTTTGGAACCATTCCTGTAACACTTATTATAGATTCGGATGCTTCACATCAGGTTTACTGTATCCCTCTGACCTTCTTATTGACGATGAAACACAGATATTGCATCGGAATTAAATAGAAAAGGCACAATGCCGACTTAAGTACAAGAAGACTGACTCTTCTTACTGACTATGTTTTGAACCTTCCTGTGACACTAGTTATAGATTCCGATGCTTCACTTCAGGTTTACTGTATCCCTCTGACCTTCTTATTGACGATGAAACACAGAAAATGCATCGGAATTAAATACAAAAGGCACAATGACGACTTAAGTACAAGAAGATTGACTCTTCTTACTGACTGTTTCGAACCTTTCGTGTGACACTAGTTATAGATTCCGATGCTTCACTTCAGGTTTACTGTATCCCTCTGACTTTCGTATTGACGATGAAACACAGAAATTGCATCGGAATGAAATACAAAAGGCACAATGCCGACTTAAGTACAAGAAGACTGACTCTTCTTACTGTCTATGTTTTGGAACCATTCCTGTGACACTAGTTATAGATTCCGATGCTTCACTTCAGGTTAACTGTATCCCTCTGACCTTCTTATTGACGTTGAAACACAGAAATTGCATCGGAATTAAATACAAAATGCACAATGCCGACTTAAGTACAAGAAGACTGATTCTTCTTACTGACTATGCTTTGAACCATTCCTGTGACACTAGTTATAGATTCCGATGATTCACTTCAGGTTTACTGTATCCTTTGGACCTTCGTATTTACGATGAAACACAAAAATTGCATCGGAAGTAATTAGAAAAGGCACAATGCCGACGTAACTACTAGAAGACTGACTCTTCTTACTGACTATGTTTGGAACCATTCCTGCGACACTCATTATAGATTCCGATGCTTCACATCAGGTTTACTGTATCCCTCTGACCTTCTTATTGACGATGAAACACAAATATTGCATCGGAATTAAATAGAAAAGGCACAATGCCGACTTAGGTACAAGAAGACTGACTCTTCTTACTGACTGTGTTTGGAACCATTCCTGTGACACTAGTTATAGATTCCGATGTTTCACTTCATGTTTACTGTATCCCTCTGACCTTCTTATTGACGATGAAACACAGAAATTGCATCGGAATTAAATACAAAAGGCACCATGCCGACTTAAGTACAAGATGACTGACTCTTCCTACTGTCTATGTTTGAACCATTCCTGTGACACTAGTTATAGATTCCGATGCTTCACTTCAGGTTTACTGTATCCCTCTGACCTTCTTATTGACGATGAAGCACTGAAATTGCATCGGAATTAAATACAAAAGGCACAATGCCGACTTAAGTACAAGAAGACTGTCTCTGCGTACTGACTATGTTTTGAACCATTCCTGTGACACTAGTTATAGATTACGATGATTCACTTCAGGTTTACTGTATCCCTCGGACCTTCTTATTGACGATGAAACACAGAAATTGCATCGGAATTAAATAGAAAAGGCACAATGCCGACTTAAGTACAAGAACACTGTCTCTTCTTACTGACTATGTCTTGGAACCATTCCTGTGACACTAGTTATAGATTCCGATGCTTCACTTCTGGTTTACTGTATCCCTCTGACCCTCCTATTGACGATGAAACACAGAAAATGCATCGGAATTAAATACAAAAGGCACAATGACGACTTAAGTACAAGAAGACTGACTCTTCTTACTGACTGTTTTGAACCGTTCCTGAGACACTAGTTATAGATTCCGATGCTTCACTTAGGGTTTACTGTATCCCTCTGACCTTCTTATTGACGATGAAACACAGAAATTGCATCGGAATTAAATACAAAAGGCACAATGCCGACTTAAGTACAAGAAGACTGACTCTTCGTACTGACTATGCTTTTAACCATTCCTGTGACACTAGTTATAGATTCCGATGATTCACTTCAGGTTTACTGTATCCTTTGGACCTTCGTATTTACGATGAAACACAAAAATTGCATCGGAAGTAAATAGAAAAGGCACAATGCCGACATAAGTACTAGAAGACTGACTCTTCTTCCTGACTATGTTTGGAACCATTCCTGTAACACTTATTATAGATTCGGATGCTTCACATCAGGTTTACTGTATCCCTCTGACCTTCTTATTGACGATGAAACACAGATATTGCATCGGAATTAAATAGAAAAGGCACAATGCCGACTTAAGTACAAGAAGACTGACTCTTCTTACTGACTATGTTTTGAACCTTCCTGTGACACTAGTTATAGATTCCGATGCTTCACTTCAGGTTTACTGTATCCCTCTGACCTTCTTATTGACGATGAAACACAGAAAATGCATCGGAATTAAATACAAAAGGCACAATGACGACTTAAGTACAAGAAGATTGACTCTTCTTACTGACTGTTTCGAACCTTTCGTGTGACACTAGTTATAGATTCCGATGCTTCACTTCAGGTTTACTGTATCCCTCTGACTTTCGTATTGACGATGAAACACAGAAATTGCATCGGAATGAAATACAAAAGGCACAATGCCGACTTAAGTACAAGAAGACTGACTCTTCTTACTGTCTATGTTTTGGAACCATTCCTGTGACACTAGTTATAGATTCCGATGCTTCACTTCAGGTTAACTGTATCCCTCTGACCTTCTTATTGACGATGAAACACAGAAATGGCATCGGAATTAAATACAAAAGGCACAATGCCGACTTAAGTACAAGAAGACTGACTCTTCGTACTGACTATGTTTTGAACCATTCCTGTGACACTAGATATAGATTACGATGATTCACTTCAGGTTTACTGTATCCCTTGGACCTTCTTATTGACGATGAAACACAAAAATTGCATCGGAATTAAATAGAAAAGGCACAATGCCGACATCAGTACAAGTAGACTGACTCTTCTTACTGACTGTGTTTGGAACCATCCCTGTAACACTAGTTATAGATTCCGATGCTTCACTTCAGGTTTACTGTATCCCTCTGACCTTCTTATTGACGATGAAACACAGAAATTGCATCGGAATTAAATAGAAAAGGCTCAATGCCGACTTAAGTATAAGAAGACTGACTCTTCTTACTGTCTATGTTTTGAACCATTCCTGTGACACTAGTTATAGATTCCGATGCTTCACTTCAGGTTTACTGTATCCCTTGCACCTTCTTATTGACGATGAAACACTGAAATTGCATAGGAATTAAATACAAAAGGCACAATGCCGACTTAAGTACAAGAAGACTGACTCTTCGTACTGACTATGGTTTGAACCATTCCTGTGACACTAGTTGTAGATTACAATGATTCACTTCAGGTTTACTGTATCCCTTGGACTTTCTTATTGACGATGAAACACAGAAATTGCATCGGAATTAAATAGAAAAGGCACAATGCCGACATCAGTACAAGTAGACTGACTCTTCTTACTGACTATGATTTGGAACCATTCCTGTGACACTAGTTATAGATTCCGATGATTCACTTCAGGTTTACTGTATCCTTTGGACCTTCGTATTTACGATGAAACACAAAAATTGCATCGGAAGTAATTAGAAAAGGCACAGTGCCGACGTAACTACTAGAAGACTGACTCTTCTTACTGACTATGTTTGGAACCATTCCTGCGACACTCATTATAGATTCCGATGCTTCACATCAGGTTTACTGTATCCCTCTGACCTTCTTATTGACGATGAAACACAAATATTGCATCGGAATTAAATAGAAAAGGCACAATGCCGACTTAGGTACAAGAAGACTGACCCTTCTTACTGACTGTGCTTGGAACCATTCCTGTGACACTAGTTATAGATTCCGATGCTTCACTTCATGTTTACTGTATCCCTCTGACCTTCTTATTGACGATGAAACACAGAAATTGCATCGGAATTAAATACAAAAGGCACCATGCCGACTTAAGTACAAGATGACTGACTCTTCTTACTGTCTATGTTTGAACCATTCCTGTGACACTAGTTATAGATTCCGATGCTTCACTTCAGGTTTACTGTATCCCTTGCACCTTCTTATTGACGATGAAACACTGAAATTGCATCGGAATTAAATACAAAAGGCACAATGCCGACTTAAGTACAAAAAGACTGTCTCTGCGTACTGACTATGTTTTGAACCATTCCTGTGACACTAGTTATAGATTATGATGATTCACTTCAGGTTTACTGTATCCCTCGGACCTTCTTATTGACGATGAAACACAGAAATTGCATCGGAATTAAATAGAAAAGGCACAATGCCGACTTAAGTACAAGAACACTGTCTCTTCTTACTGACTATGTCTTGGAACCATTCCTGTGACACTAGTTATAGATTCCGATGCTTCACTTCTGGTTTACTGTATCCCTCTGACCCTCCTATTGACGATGAAACACAGAAAATGCATCGGAATTAAATACAAAAGGCACAATGACGACTTAAGTACAAGAAGACTGACTCTTCTTACTGACTGTTTTGAACCATTCCTGAGACACTAGTTATAGATTCCGATGCTTCACTTAAGGTTTACTGTATCCCTCTGACCTTCTTATTGACGATGAAACACAGATATTGCATCGGAATTAAATACAAAAGGCACAATGCCGACTTAAGTACCAGAAAACTGACTCTTCTTACTGACTATGTTTTGAACCTTCCTGTGACACTAGTTATAGATTCCGATGCTTCACTTCAGGTTTACTGTATCCCTCTGACCTTCTTATTGACGATGAAACACAGAAAATGCATCGGAATTAAATACAAAAGGCACAATGACGACTTAAGTACAAGAAGACTGACTCTTCTTACTGACTGTTTTGAACCTTTCGTGTGACACTACTTATAGATTCCGATGCTTCACTTCAGGTTTACTGTATCCCTCTGACCTTCGTATTGACGATGAAACACAGAAATTGCATCGGAATGAAATACAAAAGGCACAATGCCGACTTAAGTACAAGAAGACTGACTCTTCTTACTGTCTATGTTTTGGAACCATTCCTGTGACACTAGTTATAGATTCCGATGCTTCACTTCAGGTTAACTGTATCCCTCTGACCTTCTTATTGACGATGAAACACAGAAATGGCATCGGAATTAAATACAAAAGGCACAATGCCGACTTAAGTACAAGAAGACTGACTCTTCGTACTGACTATGTTTTGAACCATTCCTGTGACACTAGATATAGATTACGATGATTCACTTCAGGTTTACTGTATCCCTTGGACCTTCTTATTGACGATGAAACACAGAAATTGCATCGGAATTAAATAGAAAAGGCACAATGCCGACATCAGTACAAGTAGACTGACTCTTCTTACTAACTGTGTTTGGAACCATCCCTGTAACACTAGTTATAGATTCCGATGCTTCACTTCAGGTTTACTGTATCCCTCTGACCTTCTTATTGACATTGAAACACAGAAATTGCATCGGAATTAAATACAAAAGGCACAATGCCGACTTAAGTACAAGAAGACTGATTCTTCTTACTGTCAATGTTTTGAACCATTCCGGTGACACTAGTTATAGATTCCGATGCTTCACTTCAGGTTTACTGTATCCCTCTGACCTTCTTATTGACGATGAAACACAGGAATTTCATCGGAATTATATACAAACGGCACAATGCCGATATAAGTACAAGATGACTGACTCTTCGTACTGACTACGATTTGAACCATTCCTGTGACACTAGTTATAGATTACGATGATTCACTTCAGGTTTACTGTATCCCTTGGACCTTCTTATTGACGATGAAACACAGAAATTGCATCGGAATTAAATACAAAAGGCACAATGCCGACTTAAGTACAAGAAGACTGACTCTTCCTACTGTCTATGATTTGAACCATTCCTGTGACACTAGTTATGGATTCCGATGCTTCACTTCAGGTTTACTGTATCCCTCTGACCTTCTTTTTGACGATGAAAATAGAAATTACATCGGAATTAAATACAAAAGGCACAATGCCGACTTAAGTACAAGAAGACTGACTCTTCTTATTGTCTATGTTTTGATCCATTCCTGTGACACTAGTTATAAATTCCGATGCTTCACTTCAGGTTTACTGTATCCCTTGGACCTTCTTATTAACGAAAAACCACAGAAATTGCATCGGAATTAATTACAAAATGCACAATACCGACTTAAGTGCAAGAAGGCTGACTCTTCTTACTGACTGTTTTGAACGATTCCTGTGCCACTAGTTATAGATTCCGATGCTTCACTTCAGGTTCACTGTATCCCTCTGACCTTCTTATTGACGATGAAACACAGAAATTGCATCGGAATTAAATACAAAAAGCACAATGCCAACTTATGTTCAAGAAGACTGACTCTTCTTACTGACTATGTTTTGAACCATTCCTGTGACACGAGTAATAGATTCCGATGCTTCACATCAGGATTACTGTATCCCTTGGACCTTCTTTTTGACGATGACACACAGAAATTGCATCGGAATTAAATACAAAAGGCACAATGCCGACTTAAGTACAAGAATACTGACTCTTCTAACTGACTATGTTTGAACCATTCCTGTGACACTAGTTATAGATTCCGATGCTTCAGTTCAGGTCTACTCTTGCCATAGGACCTTCTTATTGTCGATGAAACACAGAAATTGCATCGGAATTAAATACAAAAGGCACAATGCCGACTTAAGTACAAGTAGACTGACTCTTCTTACTGACTGTGTTTGGAACCATTCTTGTGACACTAGTTATAGAATCCGATGCTTCACTTCAGGTTTACTGTATCCCTCTGACCTTCTTATTGACGATGAAACACAGAAATTGCATCGGAAATAAATACAAAAGGCACAATGCCGACTTAAGTACAAGAAGACTGACTCTTCTTACTGACTATGCTTTGAACCATTCCTGTGACACTAGTTGTAGATTACGATGATTCACTTCAGGTTTACTGTATCCCTTGGACTTTCTTATTGACGATGAAACACAGAAATTGCATCGGATTTAAATAGAAAAGGCACAATGCCGACTTAAGTACAAGAACACTGACTCTTCTTGCTGACTATGATTTGGAACCATTCCTGTGACACTAGTTATAGATTCCGATGCTTCACTGAAGGTTTGCTGTATCCCTCTGACTTTCCGATTGACGATGAAACACAGAAAATGCATCGGAATTAAGTACATAAGGCACAATGACGACTTAAGTACAAGAAGACTGACTCTTCTTACTGACTGTTTTGAACCATTCCTGAGACACTAGTTATAGATTCCGATGCTTCACTTAAGGTTTACTGTATCCCTCTGACCTTCTTATTGACGTTCAAACACAGAAATTGCATCGGAATTAAATACAAAAGGCACAATGCCGACTTAAGTACAAGAAGACTGACTCTTCTTACTGACTATGCTTTGAACCATTCCTGTGACACTAGTTATAGATTCCGATGATTCACTTCAGGTTTACTGTATCCTTTGGACCTTCGTATTTACGATGAAACACAAAAATTGCATCGGAAGTAATTAGAAAAGGCACAATGCCGACATAAGTACTAGAAGACTGACTCTTCTTACTGACTATGTTTGGAACCATCCCTGTAACACTAGTTATAGATTCCGATGCTTCACTTCAGGTTTACTGTATCCCTCTGACCTTCTTATTGACGATGAAACACAGAAATTGCATCGGAATTAAATAGAAAACCACAATGCCGACTTAAGTACAAGAAGACTGACCATTCTTACTGTCTATGTTTTGAACCATTCCTGTGACACTAGTTCTAGATTCCGATGCTTCAATTCAAGTTTACTGTATCCCTCTGACCTTCTTATTGACGATGAAACACAGAAATTGCATCGGAATTAAATACAAAAGGCACAATGCCGACTTAAGTACAAGAAGACTGACTCTTCGTACTGACTATGTTTTGAACCATTCCTGCGACACTAGTTATAGATTACGATGATTCACTTCAGGTTTACTGTATCCCTTGGACCTTCTTATTGACGATGAAACACAGATATTGCATCGGAATTAAATAGAAAAAGCACAATGCCGACATAAGTGCAAGTAGACTGACTCTTCTTACTGACTGTGTTTGGAACCAACCCTGTAACACTAGTTACAGATTCCGATGCTTCACTTCAGGTTTACTGTATCCCTCTGACCTTCTTATTGACGATGAAACACAGAAATTGCATCGGAATTAAATACAAAAGGCACATTGCCGACTTAAGTACAAGAAGACTGATTCTTCTTACTGTCTATGTTTTGAACCATTCCTGTGACACTAGTTATAAATTCCGATGCTTCACTTCGGGTTTACTGTATCCCTCTGACCTTCTTATTGACGATGAAACACAGAAATTGCATCGGAATTAAATACAAAAGGCACAATGCCGACTTAAGTACAAGAAGACTGACTCATCTTACTGACTATGTTTTGAACCCTCCTGTGACACTAGTTATAAATTCCGATGCTTCACTTCAGGTTTACTGTATCCCTTGCACCTTCTTATTGACGATGAAATATAGAAATTGCATGGGAATTAAATACAAAAGGCACAATGACGACTTAAGTACAAGAAGACTGACTCTTCTTACTAACTGTTTTGAACAATTCCTGTGACACTAGTTATAGATTCCGATGCTTCACTTAAGGGTTACTGTATCCCTCTGACCTTCTTATCGACGATGAAACACAGAAATTGCATCGGAATTAAATACAAAAGGCACAATGCCGACTTAAGTACAAGAAGACTGACTCTTCTTACTGTCTATGTTTTGAACCATTCCTGTGACACAAGTTATAGATTCCGATGCCTCACTTCTGGTTTACTGTATCCCTTGCACCTTCTTATTGACGATGAAACACAGAATTTGCATCGGAATGAAATACAAAAGGAACAATGCCGACTTAAGTACAAGAAGACTGACCCTTCTTACTGTCTATGTTTTGAACCATTCCAGTGACACTAGTTATGGATTCCGATGCTTCACTTCAGGTTTACTGTATCCCTCTGACCTTCTTATTGACGATGAAATACAGAAATTACATCGGAATAAAATAGAAAAGGCATAATGCCGACTTAAGTACAAGAAGACTAACTCTTCTTACCGACTATGATTGGAACCATTCCTGTGACACTAGTTATAGATTCCGATGCTTCACTTCAGGTTTACTGTATCCCTTGCACCTTCTTATTGACGATGAAACACAGAAATTGCATCGGAATTAATTACAAAAGGCACAATGCCGACTTAAGTACAAGAAGACTGACTCTTCGTACTGACTATGTTTTGAACCATTCCTGTGACACTAGTTATAGATTACGATGATTCACTTCAGGTTTACTGTATCCCTTGGACCTTCTTATTGACTATGAAACACAGAAATTGCATCGGAATTAAATAGAAAAGGCACAATGCCGACTTAAGTACAAGAAGACTGACTCTTCTTACTGACTATGTTTGGAACCATCCCTGTGACACTAGTTATAGCTTACGATGCTTCATTTCAGGTTTACTGTATCCCTCTGACCTTCTTATTGACGATGAAACACAGAAAATGCATCGGAATTAAATACAAAAGGCACAATGACGACTTAAGTACAAGAAAACTGACTCTTCTTACTGACTGTTTTGAACCTTTCCTGTGACACTAGTTATAGATTCCGATGCTTCACTTCAGGTTTACTGTATCCCTCTGACCTTCTTATTGACGATGAAACACAGAAATTGCATCGGAATTAAATACAAAAGGCACAATGCCGACTTAAGTACAAGAAGACTGACTCTTCTTACAGTCTATGCTTTGAACCATTCCTGTGACACTAGTTATAGATTCCGATGCTTCACTTCAGCTTTACTGTATCCCTCTGACCTTCTTATTGACGATGATACACTGAAATTGCATCGGAATTAAATACAAAAGGCACAATGCCGACTTAAGTACAAGAAGACTGACTCTTCGTACTGACTATGTTTTGAACCATTCCTGTGACACTAGTTATAGATTCCGACGATTCACTTCAGGTTTACTGTATCCCTTGGACCTTCTTATTGATGACGAAACAAAGAAATTGCATCGGAATTAAATACAAAAGGCACAATGCCGACTTAAGTACAAGAAGACTAACTCTTCTTACTGACTATGATTGGAACCATTCCTGTGGCACTAGATATAGATTCCGATGCTTCACTTCAGGTTTACTGTATCCCTTGGACCTTCCTGTTGACGATGAAACACAGAAAATGCATCGGCATTGAATACAAAAGGCACAATGACGACTTAAGTACAAGAAGACTGACTCTTCTTACTGACTGTTTTGAACCATTCCTGTGACACTAGTTATAGATTCCGATGCTTCACTTCAGGTTTACTGTATCCCTCTGACCTTCTTCTTGACGATGAAACACAGAAATTGCATCGGAATTAAAAACAAACGGCACAATGCCGACTTAAGTACAAGAAGACTGACTCTTCGTACTGACTACGCTTTGAACCATTCCTGTGACACTAGTCATAGATTACGATGATTCACTTCAGGTTTACTGTATCCCTTGGACCTTCGTATTGACGATGAAACACAGAAATTGCATCGGAATTAAATAGAAAAGGCACAATGCCGACTTAAGTACAAGAAGACTGACTCTTCGTTCTGATTGTGTTTGGAACCATTCCTGTGACACTAGTTATAGGTTCCGATGCTTCACTTTAGGTTTACTGTATCCCTCTGACCTTCTTATTGACGATGAAACACAGAAAATGCATCGGAATTAAATACAAAAGGCACAATGACGACTTAAGTACAAGAAAACTGACTCTTCTTACTGACTGTTTTGAACCTTTCCTGTGACACTAGTTATAGATTCCGATGCTTCACTTCAGGTTTACTGTATCCCTCTGACCTTCTTATTGACGATGAAACACAGAAATTGCATCGGAATTAAATACAAAAGGCACAATGCCGACTTAAGTACAAGAAGACTGACTCTTCTTACAGTCTATGCTTTGAACCATTCCTGTGACACTAGTTATAGATTCCGATGCTTCACTTCAGCTTTACTGTATCCCTCTGACCTTCTTATTGACGATGATACACAGAAATTGCATCGGAATTAAATACAAAAGGCACAATGCCGACTTAAGTACAAGAAGACTGACTCTTCGTACTGACTATGTTTTGAACCATTCCTGTGACACTAGTTATAGATTCCGACGATTCACTTCAGGTTTACTGTATCCCTTGGACCTTCTTATTGATGACGAAACAAAGAAATTGCATCGGAATTAAATACAAAAGGCACAATGCCGACTTAAGTACAAGAAGACTAACTCTTCTTACTGACTATGATTGGAACCATTCCTGTGGCACTAGATATAGATTCCGATGCTTCACTTCAGGTTTACTGTATCCCTCTGACCTTCTTCTTGACGATGAAACACAGAAATTGCATCGGAATTAAAAACAAACGGCACAATGCCGACTTAAGTACAAGAAGACTGACTCTTCGTACTGACTACGCTTTGAACCATTCCTGTGACACTAGTCATAGATTACGATGATTCACTTCAGGTTTACTGTATCCCTTGGACCTTCGTATTGACGATGAAACACAGAAATTGCATCGGAATTAAATAGAAAAGGCACAATGCCGACTTAAGTACAAGAAGACTGACTCTTCGTTCTGATTGTGTTTGGAACCATTCCTGTGACACTAGTTATAGGTTCCGATGCTTCACTTTTGGTTTACTGTATCCCTCTGACCTTCTTATTGACGATGAAAGACAGAAATTGCATCGGAATTAAATACAAAGGGCACAATGCCGACTTAAGTACAAGAAGACTTACTCTTCCTACTGTCTATGTTTTGAACCATTCCTGTGACACTAGTTATAGATTCCGATGCTTCACCTCAGGTTAAGTGTATCCCTCTGACCTTCTTATTGACGATGAAACACAGAAATTGCATCGGAATTAATTACAAAAGGCACAATGCCGACTTAAGTACGAGAAGACTGACTCCTCTTACTGACTATGTTTTGAACCCTCCTGTGACTCTAGTTATAGATTCCGATGCTTCACTTAAGGTTTATGGTATCCCTCTGACCTTATTGACGATGAAACACAGAAATTGCATCGGAATTAAATACAAAAGGCACAATGCCGACTTAAGTACAAGAAGACTGACTCCTCTTACTGTCTATGTTTTGAACCATTCCTGTGACACAAGTTATTGATTCCGATGCCTCACTTCAGGTTTACCGTATCCCTTGCACCTTCTTATTGACGATGAAACACAGAAATTGCATCGGAATTAAATACAAAAGGCACAATGCCGACTTAAGTACAAGAAGACTGACCCTTCTTACTGTCTATGTTTTGAACCATTCCTGTGACACTAGTTATGGATTCCGATGCTTCACTTCAGGTTTACTGTATCCATTGCACCTTCGTATTGACGATGAAACACAGAAATTGCATCGGAATTAAATACAAAAGGCATAATGCCGACTTATGTACAAGAAGACTGACTCTTGGTACTGACTATGTTTTGAACCATTCCTGTGACACTAGTTATAGATTCCGATGATTCACGTCAGGTTTACTGTATGCTTTGGACCTTCTTATTTACGATGAAACACAGAAATTACATCGGAATTAAATAGAAAAGGCACAATGCCGACTTAAGTACAAGAAGACAGCCTCATCTTACTGACTATGTTTTGAACCCTCCTGTGACACTAGTTATAGATTCCGATGCTTCACTTCAGGTTTACTGTATCCCTCTGACCTTCTTATTTACGATGAAACACAGATTTTGCATCGGAATTATATAGAAATGGCATAATGCCGACTTAAGTACAAGAAGACTAACTCTTCTTACCGACTATGATTGGAACCATTCCTGTGACACTAGTTATAGATTCCGATGCTTCTCTTCAGGTTTACTGTATCCCTTGCACCTTCTTATTGACGATGAAACACAGAAATTGCATCGGAATTAATTACAAAAGGAACAATGCCGACTTAAGTACAAGAAGACTGACTCTTCGTACTGACTATGTTTTGAACCATTCCTGTGACACTAGTTATAGATTACGATCATTCACTTCAAATTTACTGTATCCCTTGGACCTTCTTATTGACGATGAAACACAGAAATTGCATCGGAATTAAATAGAAAAGGCACAATGCCGACTTAAGTACAAGAAGACTGACTCTTCTTACTGACTATGTTTGGAACCATCCCTGTGACACTAGTTATAGCTTCCGATGCTTCACTTCAGGTTTACTGTATCCCTCTGACCTTCTTATTGACGATGAAACACAGAAAATGCATCGGAATTAAATACAAAAGGCACAATGACGACTTAAGTACAAGAAAACTGACTCTTCTTACTGACTGTTTTGAACCTTTCCTGTGACACTAGTTATAGATTCCGATGCTTCACTTCAGGTTTACTGTATCCCTCTGACCTACTTATTGACGATGAAACACAGAAATTGCATCGGAATTAAATACAAAAGGCACAATGCCGACTTAAGTACAAGAATTCTGACTCTTCTTACAGTCTATGCTTTGAACCATTCCTGTGACACTAGTTATAGATTCCGATGCTTCACTTCAGCTTTACTGTATCAATCTGACCTCCTTATTGACGATGAAACACAGAAATTGCATCGGAATTAAATACAAATGCACAATGCCGACTTAAGTACAAGAAGACTGACCCTTCTTACTGTCTATGTTTTGAACCATTCCTGTGACACTAGTTATAGATTCCGATGCTTCACTTAAGGTTTACTGTATCCCTCTGACCTTCTTATTGACGATGAAACACAGAAATTGGATCGGAATTAAATACAAAAGGCACAATGCCGACTTAAGTACAAGAAGACTGACTCTTCTTACTGTCTACGTTTTGAACCATTCCTGTGACACAAGTTATAGATTCCGGTGCCTCACTTCAGGTTTACTGTATCCCTTGCACCTTCTTATTGACGATGAAACACAGAAATTGCATCGGAATTAAATACAAAGGGCACAATGCCGACTTAAGTACAAGAAGACTGACCCTTCTTACTGTCTATGTTTTGAACCATTCATGTGACACTAGTTATGGATTCCGATGCTTCACTTCAGGTTTACTGTATCCCTCTGACCTTCTTATTGACGATGAAACACAGAAATTGCATCGGAATTAAATACAAAAGGCGTAATGCCGACTTATGTACAAGAAGACTGACTCTTGGTACTGACTATGTTTTGAACCATTCCTGTGACACTAGTTATAGATTCCGATGATTCACCTCATATTTACTGTATCCTTTGGACCTTCTTATTTACGATGAAACACAGAAATTACATCGGAATTAAATAGAAAAGGCACAATGCCGACTTAAGTACAAGAAGACAGCCTCATCTTACTGACTATGCTTTGAACCCTCCTGTGACACTAGTTATAGATTCCGATGCTTCACTTCAGGTTTACTGTATCCCTCTGACCTTCTTATTGACGATGAAACACAGATTTTGCATCGGAATTAAATAGAAATGGCATAATGCCGACTTAAGTACAAGAAGACTAACTCTTCTTACCGACTATGATTGGAACCATTCCTGTGACACTAGTTATAGATTCCGATGCTGCACTTCAGGTTTACTGTATCCCTTGCACCTTCTTATTGACGATGGAACACAGAAATTGCATCGGAATTAATTACAAAAGGCACAATGCCGACTTAAGTACAAGAAGACTGACTCTTCGTACTGACTATGATTTGAACCATTCCTGTGACACTAGTTATAGATTACGATGATTCACTTCAGGTTTACTGTATCCCTTGGACCTTCTTATTGACGATGAAACACAGAAATTGCATCGGAATTAAATAGAAAAGGCACAATGCCGACTTAAGTACAAGAAGACTGACTCTTCTTACTGACTATGTTTGGAACCATCCCTGTTCCACTACTTATAGCTTACGATGCTTCATTTCAGGTTTACTGTATCCCTCTGACCTTCTTATTGACGATGAAACACAGAAAATGCATCGGAATTAAATACAAAAGGCACAATGACGACTTACGTACAAGAAAACTGACTTTTCTTACTGACTGCTTTGAACCTTTCCTGTGACACTAGTTATAGATTCCGATGCTTCACTTCAGGTTTACTGTATCCCTCTGACCTTCTTATTGACGATGAAACACATAAATTGCATCGGAATTAAATACAAAAGGCACAATGCCGACTTAAGTACAAGAAGACTGACTCTTCTTACAGTCTATGTTTGAACCATTCCTGTGACACTAGTTATAGATTCCGATGCTTCACTTCAGGTTTACTGTATCCCTTGCACCTTCTTATTGACGATGAAACACTGAAATTGCATCGGAATTAAATACAAAAAGCACAATGCCGACTTAAGACAAGAAGACTGTCTCTGCGTACTGACTATGTTTTGAACCATTCCTGTGACACTAGTTATAGATTACGATGATTCACTTCAGGTTTACTGTATCCCTCGGACCTTCTTATTGACGTTGAAACACAGAAATTGCATCGGAATTAAATAGAAAAGGCACAATGCCGACTTAAGTACAAGAACACTGTCTCTTCTTACTGACTATGTCTTGGAACCATTCCTGTGACACTAGTTATAGATTCCGATGCTTCACTTCTGGTTTACTGTATCCCTCTGACCCTCCTATTGACGATGAAACACAGAAATTGCATCGGAATTAAATACAAAAGGCACAATGACGACTTAAGTACAAGAAGACTGACTCTTCTTACTGACTGCTTTGAACCATTCCTGAGACACTAGTTTTAGATTCCGATGCTTCACTTAAGGTTTACTGTATCCCTCTGACCTTCTTATTGACGATGAAACACAGAAATTGCATCGGAATTAAATACAAAAGGCACAATGCCGACTTAAGTACAAGAAGACTGACTCTTCGTACAGACTATGCTTTTAACCATTCCTGTGACACTAGTTATAGAATCCGATGATTCACTTCAGGTTTACTGTATCCTTTGGACCTTCGTATTTACGATGAAACACAAAAATTGCATCGGAAGTAAATAGAGAAGGCACAATGTAGACAAAAGTACTAGAAGACTGACTCTTCTTACTGACTATGTTTGGAACCATTCCTGTAACACTTATTATAGATTCCGATGCTTCACATCAGGTTTACTGTATCCCTCTGACCTTCTTATTGACGATGAAACACAGATATTGCATCGGAATTAAATAGAAAAGGCACAATGCCGACTTAAGTACAAGAAGACTGACTCTTCTTACTGACTATGTTTTGAACCTTCCTGTGACACTAGTTATAGATTCCGAAGCTTCACTTCAGGTTTACTGTATCCCTCTGACCTTCTTATTGACGATGAAACACAGAAAATGCATCGGAATTAAATACAAAAGGCACAATGACGACTTAAGTACAAGAAGACTGACTCTTCTTATTGTCTATGTTTTGAGCCATTCCTGTGACACTAGATATAAATTCCAATGCTTCACTTCAGGTTTACTGTATCCCTTGGACCTTCTTATTGACGAAAAACCACAGAAATTGCATCGGAATTAAATACAAAAGGCACAATGCCGACTTAAGTACAGGAAGGCTGACTCTTCTTACTGACTGCTTTGAACGATTCCTGTGACACTAGTTATGGATTCCGATGCTTCACATCAGGTTCACTGTATCCCTCTGACCTTCTTATTGACGATGAAACACAGAAATTGCATCGGAATTAAATACAAAAAGCACAATGCCAACTTATGTTCAAGAAGACTGACTCTTCTTACTGACTATGTTTTGAACCATCCCTGTGACACTAGTAATAGATTCCGATGCTTCACATCAGGATAACTGTATCCCTTGGACCTTCTTTTTGACGATGACACACAGAAATTGCATCGGAATTAAATACAAAAGGCACAATGCCGACTTAAGTACAAGAAGACTGACTCTTCTTACTGACTATGTTTGACCCATTCCTGTGACACTATTTATAGATTCCGATGCTTCAGTTCAGGTCTACTCTAGCCATAGGAACTTCTTATTGACGATGAAACACAGAAATTGCATCGGAATTAAATACAAAAGGCACAATGCCGACTTAAGTACAAGTAGACTGACTCTTCTTACTGACTGTGTTTGGAACCATTCCTGTGACACTAGTTATAGATTACGATGATTCACTTCAGGTTTACTGTATCCCTTGGAACTTCTTATTGACGATGAAACAGAGAAATTGCATCGGAATTAAATAGAAAAGGCACAACGCCGACTTAAGTATAAGAAGACTGACTCTTCTTACTGTCTATGTTTTAAACCATTCCTGTGACACTAGTTATAGATTTCGATGCTTCACTTCAGGTATACTGTATCCCTTGCACCTTCTTATTGACGATGAAACACTGAAATTGCATAGGAATTAAATACAAAAGGCAGAATGCCGACTTAAGTACAAGAAGACTGACTCTTCATACTGACTATGATTTGAACCATTCCTGCGACACTAGTTGTAGATTACGATGATTCACTTCAGGTTTACTGTATCCCTTGGACTTTCTTATTGACGATGAAACACAGAAATTGCATCGGAATTAAATAGAAAAGGCACAATGCCGACTTAAGTACAAGAACACTGATTCTTCTTACTGACTATGATTTGGAACCATTCCTGTGACACTAGTTATAGATTCCGATGCTTCACTGCAGGTTTGCTGTATCCCTCTGACCTTCCGATTGACGATGAAACACAGAAAATGCATCGGAATTGAATACATAAGGCACAATGACGACTTAAGTACAAGAAGACTGACTCTTCTTACTGACTGTTTTGAACCATTCCTGAGACACTAGTTATAGATTCCGATGCTTCACTTAAGGTTTACTGTATCCCTCTGACCTTCTTATTGACGTTGAAACACAGAAATTGCATCGGAATTAAATACAAAAGGCACAATGCCGACTTAAGTACAAGAAGACTGATTCTTCTTACTGACTATGCTTTGAACCATTCCTGTGACACTAGTTATAGATTCCGATGATTCACTTCAGGTTTACTGTATCCTTTGGACCTTCGTATTTACGATGAAACACAAAAATTGCATCGGAAGTAATTAGAAAAGGCACAATGCCGACGTAACTACTAGAAGACTGACTCTTCTTACTGACTATGTTTGGAACCATTCCTGCGACACTCATTATAGATTCCGATGCTTCACATCAGGTTTACTGTATCCCTCTGACCTTCTTATTGACGATGAAACACAAATATTGCATCGGAATTAAATAGAAAAGGCACAATGCCGACTTAGGTACAAGAAGACTGACTCTTCTTACTGACTGTGTTTGGAACCATTCCTGTGACACTAGTTATAGATTCCGATGCTTCACTTCATGTTTACTGTATCCCTCTGACCTTCTTATTGACGATGAAACACAGAAATTGCATCGGAATTAAATACAAAAGGCACCATGCCGACTTAAGTACAAGAAGACTGACTCTTCTTACAGTCTATGTTTGAACCATTCCTGTGACACTAGTTATAGATTCCGATGCTTCACTTCAGGTTTACTGTATCCCTTGCACCTTCTTATTGACGATGAAACACTGAAATTGCATCGGAATTAAATACAAAAAGCACAATGCCGACTTAAGACAAGAAGACTGTCTCTGCGTACTGACTATGTTTTGAACCATTCCTGTGACACTAGTTATAGATTACGATGATTCACTTCAGGTTTACTGTATCCCTCGGACCTTCTTATTGACGTTGAAACACAGAAATTGCATCGGAATTAAATAGAAAAGGCACAATGCCGACTTAAGTACAAGAACACTGTCTCTTCTTACTGACTATGTCTTGGAACCATTCCTGTGACACTAGTTATAGATTCCGATGCTTCACTTCTGGTTTACTGTATCCCTCTGACCCTCCTATTGACGATGAAACACAGAAATTGCATCGGAATTAAATACAAAAGGCACAATGACGACTTAAGTACAAGAAGACTGACTCTTCTTACTGACTGCTTTGAACCATTCCTGAGACACTAGTTTTAGATTCCGATGCTTCACTTAAGGTTTACTGTATCCCTCTGACCTTCTTATTGACGATGAAACACAGAAATTGCATCGGAATTAAATACAAAAGGCACAATGCCGACTTAAGTACAAGAAGACTGACTCTTCGTACAGACTATGCTTTTAACCACTCCTGTGACACTAGTTATAGATTCCGATGATTCACTTCAGGTTTACTGTATCCTTTGGACCTTCGTATTTACGATGAAACACAAAAATTGCATCGGAAGTAAATAGAGAAGGCACAATGTCGACAAAAGTACTAGAAGACTGACTCTTCTTACTGACTATGTTTGGAACCATTCCTGTAACACTTATTATAGATTCCGATGCTTCACATCAGGTTTACTGTATCCCTCTGACCTTCTTATTGACGATGAAACACAGATATTGCATCGGAATTAAATAGAAAAGGCACAATGCCGACTTAAGTACAAGAAGACTGACTCTTCTTACTGACTATGTTTTGAACCTTCCTGTGACACTAGTTATAGATTCCGATGCTTCACTTCAGGTTTACTGTATCCCTCTGACCTTCTTATTGACGATGAAACACAGAAAATGCATCGGAATTAAATACAAAAGGCACAATGACGACTTAAGTACAAGAAGACTGACTCTTCTTATTGTCTATGTTTTGAGCCATTCCTGTGACACTAGATATAAATTCCAATGCTTCACTTCAGGTTTACTGTATCCCTTGGACCTTCTTATTGACGAAAAACCACAGAAATTGCATCGGAATTAAATACAAAAGGCACAATGCCGACTTAAGTACAGGAAGGCTGACTCTTCTTACTGACTGCTTTGAACGATTCCTGTGACACTAGTTATGGATTCCGATGCTTCACATCAGGTTCACTGTATCCCTCTGACCTTCTTATTGACGATGAAACACAGAAATTGCATCGGAATTAAATACAAAAAGCACAATGCCAACTTATGTTCAAGAAGACTGACTCTTCTTACTGACTATGTTTTGAACCATCCCTGTGACACTAGTAATAGATTCCGATGCTTCACATCAGGATAACTGTATCCCTTGGACCTTCTTTTTGACGATGACACACAGAAATTGCATCGGAATTAAATACAAAAGGCACAATGCCGACTTAAGTACAAGAAGACTGACTCTTCTTACTGACTATGTTTGACCCATTCCTGTGACACTATTTATAGATTCCGATGCTTCAGTTCAGGTCTACTCTAGCCATAGGAACTTCTTATTGACGATGAAACACAGAAATTGCATCGGAATTAAATACAAAAGGCACAATGCCGACTTAAGTACAAGTAGACTGACTCTTCTTACTGACTGTGTTTGGAACCATTCCTGTGACACTAGTTATAGATTACGATGATTCACTTCAGGTTTACTGTATCCCTTGGAACTTCTTATTCACGATGAAACACAGAAATTGCATCGGAATTAAATAGAAAAGGCACAACAACGACTTAAGTATAAGAAGACTGACTCTTCTTACTGTCTATGTTTTAAACCATTCCTGTGACACTAGTTATAGATTTCGATGCTTCACTTCAGGTATACTGTATCCCTTGCACCTTCTTATTGACGATGAAACACTGAAATTGCATAGGAATTAAATACAAAAGGCAGAATGCCGACTTAAGTACAAGAAGACTGACTCTTCATACTGACTATGATTTGAACCATTCCTGTGACACTAGTTGTAGATTACGATGATTCACTTCAGGTTTACTGTATCCCTTGGACTTTCTTATTGACGATGAAACACAGAAATTGCATCGGAATTAAATAGAAAAGGCACAATGCCGACTTAAGTACAAGAACACTGATTCTTCTTACTGACTATGATTTGGAACCATTCCTGTGACACTAGTTATAGATTCCGATGCTTCACTGCAGGTTTGCTGTATCCCTCTGACCTTCCGATTGACGATGAAACACAGAAAATGCATCGGAATTGAATACATAAGGCACAATGACGACTTAAGTACAAGAAGACTGACTCTTCTTACTGACTGTTTTGAACCATTCCTGAGACACTAGTTATAGATTTCGATGCTTCACTTAAGGTTTACTGTATCCCTCTGACCTTCTTATTGACGTTGAAACACAGAAATTGCATCGGAATTAAATACAAAAGGCACAATGCCGACTTAAGTACAAGAAGACTGATTCTTCTTACTGACTATGCTTTGAACCATTCCTGTGACACTAGTTATAGATTCCGATGATTCACTTCAGGTTTACTGTATCCTTTGGACCTTCGTATTTACGATGAAACACAAAAATTGCATCGGAAGTAATTAGAAAAGGCACAATGCCGACGTAACTACTAGAAGACTGACTCTTCTTACTGACTATGTTTGGAACCATTCCTGCGACACTCATTATAGATTCCGATGCTTCACATCAGGTTTACTGTATCCCTCTGACCTTCTTATTGACGATGAAACACAAATATTGCATCGGAATTAAATAGAAAAGGCACAATGCCGACTTAGGTACAAGAAGACTGACTCTTCTTACTGACTGTGTTTGGAACCATTCCTGTGACACTAGTTATAGATTCCGATGCTTCACTTCATGTTTACTGTATCCCTCTGACCTTCTTATTGACGATGAAACACAGAAATTGCATCGGAATTAAATACAAAACGCACCATGCCGACTTAAGTACAAGATGACTGACTCTTCTTACTGTCTATGTTTGAACCATTCCTGTGACACTAGTTATAGATTCCGATGCTTCACTTCAGGTTTACTGTATCCCTCTGACCTTCTTATTGACGATGAAACACTGAAATTGCATCGGAATTAAATACAAAAGGCACAATGCCGACTTAAGTACAAGAAGACTGTCTCTGCGTACTGACTATGTTTTGAACCATTCCTGTGACACTAGTTATAGATTACGATGATTCACTTCAGGTTTACTCTATCCCTCGGACCTTCTTATTGACGATGAAACACAGAAATTGCATCGGAATTAAATAGAAAAGGCACAATGCCGACTTAAGTACAAGAACACTGTCTCTTCTTACTGACTATGTCTTGGAACCATTCCTGTGACACTAGTTATAGATTCCGATGCTTCACTTCTGGTTTACTGTATCCCTCTGACCCTCCTATTGACGATGAAACACAGAAAATGCATCGGAATTAAATACAAAAGGCACAATGACGACTTAAGTACAAGAAGACTGACTCTTCTTACTGACTGTTTTGAACCATTCCTGAGACACTAGTTATAGATTCCGATGCTTCACTTAGGGTTTACTGTATCCCTCTGACCTTCTTATTGACGATGAAACACAGAAATTGCATCGGAATTAAATACAAAAGGCACAATGCCGACTTAAGTACAAGAAGACTGACTCTTCTTACTGACTATGTTTTGAACCTTCCTGTGACACTAGTTATAGATTCCGATGCTTCACTTCAGGTTTACTGTATCCCTCTGACCTTCTTATTGACGATGAAACACAGAAAATGCATCGGAATTAAATACAAAAGGCACAATGACGACTTAAGTACAAGAAGATTGACTCTTCTTACTGACAGTTTCGAACCTTTCGTGTGACACTAGTTATAGATTCCGATGCTTCACTTCAGGTTTACTGTATCCCTCTGACCTTCGTATTGACGATGAAACACAGAAATTGCATCGGAATGAAATACAAAAGGCACAATGCCGACTTAAGTACAAGAAGACTGACTCTTCTTACTATGTTTTGAACCTTCCTGTGACACTAGTTATAGATTCCGATGCTTCACTTCAGGTTTACTGTATCCCTCTGACCTTCTTATTGACGATGAAACACAGAAAATGCATCGGAATTAAATACAAAAGGCACAATGACGACTTAAGTACAAGAAGACTGACTCTTCTTACTGACTGTTTTGAACCATTCCTGAGACACTAGTTATAGATTCCGATGCTTCACTTCAGGTTAACTGTATCCCTCTGACCTTCTTATTGACGATGAAACACAGAAATGGCATCGGAATTAAATACAAAAGGCACAATGCCGACTTAAGTACAAGAAGACTGACTCTTCGTACTGACTATGTTTTGAACCATTCCTGTGACACTAGATATAGATTACGATGATTCACTTCAGGTTTACTCTATCCCTTGGACCTTCTTATTGACGATGAAACACAGAAATTGCATCGGAATTAAATAGAAAAGGCACAATGCCGACATCAGTACAAGAAGACTGACTCTTCTTACTGACTGTGTTTGGAACCATCCCTGTAACACTAGTTATAGATTCCGATGCTTCACTTCAGGTTTACTGTATCCCTCTGACCTTCTTATTGACGATGAAACACAGAAATTGCATCGGAATTAAATAGAAAAGGCACAATGCCGACTTAAGTATAAGAAGACTGACTCTTCTTACTGTCTATGTTTTGAACCATTCCTGTGACACTAGTTATAGATTCCGATGCTTCACTTCAGGTTTACTGTATCCCTTGCACCTTCTTATTGACGATGAAACACTGAAATTGCATAGGAATTAAATACAAAAGGCACAATGCCGACTTAAGTACAAGGAGACTGACTCTTCGTACTGACTATGATTTGAACCATTCCTGTGACACTAGTTGTAGATTACAATGATTCACTTCAGGTTTACTGTATCCCTTGGACTTTCTTATTGACGATGAAACACAGAAATTGCATCGGAATTAAATAGAAAAGGCACAATGCCGACTTAAGTACAAGAACACTGATTCTTCTTACTGACTATGATTTGGAACCATTCCTGTGACACTAGTTATAGATTCCGATGCTTCACTGCAGGTTTGCTGTATCCCTCTGACCTTCCGATTGACGATGAAACACAGAAAATGCATCGGAATTGAATACATAAGGCACAATGACGACTTAAGTACAAGAAGACTGACTCTTATTACTGACTGTTTTGAACCATTCCTGAGACACTAGTTATAGATTCCGATGCTTCACTTAAGGTTTACTGTATCCCTCTGACCTTCTTATTGACGTTGAAACACAGAAATTGCATCGGAATTAAATACAAAGGGCACAATGCCGACTTAAGTACAAGAAGACTGATTCTTCTTACTGACTATGCTTTGAACCATTCCTGTGACACTAGTTATAGATTCCGATGATTCACTTCAGGTTTACTGTATCCTTTGGACCTTCGTATTTACGATGAAACACAAAAATTGCATCGGAAGTAATTAGAAAAGGCACAATGCCGACGTAACTACTAGAAGACTGACTCTTCTTACTGACTATGTTTGGAACCATTCCTGCGACACTCATTATAGATTCCGATGCTTCACATCAGGTTTACTGTATCCCTCTGACCTTCTTATTGACGATGAAACACAAATATTGCATCGGAATTAAATAGAAAAGGCACAATGCCGACTTAGGTACAAGAAGACTGACTCTTCTTACTGACTGTGCTTGGAACCAGTCCTGTGACACTAGTTATAGATTCCGATGCTTCACTTCATGTTTACTGTATCCCTCTGACCTTCTTATTGACGATGAAACACAGAAATTGCATCGGAATTAAATACAAAAGGCACCATGCCGACTTAAGTACAAGATGACTGACTCTTCTTACTGTCTATGTTTGAACCATTCCTGTGACACTAGTTATAGATTCCGATGCTTCACTTCAGGTTTACTGTATCCCTTGCACCTTCTTATTGACGATGAAACACTGAAATTGCATCGGAATTAAATACAAAAGGCACAATGCCGACTTAAGTACAAAAAGACTGTCTCTGCGTACTGACTATGTTTTGAACCATAAATGTGACACTAGTTATAGATTCCGATGCTTCACTTCTGGTTTACTGTATCCCTCTGACCCTTCTATTGACGATGAAACACAGAAAATGCATCGGAATTAAATACAAAAGGCACAATGACGACTTAAGTACAAGAAGACTGACTCTTCTTACTGACTGCTTTGAACCATTCCTGAGACACTAGTTATAGATTCCGATGCTTCACTTAAGGTTTACTGTATCCCTCTGACCTTCTTATTGACGATGAAACACAGAAATTGCATCGGAATTAAATACAAAAGGCACAATGCCGACTTAAGTACAAGAACACTGTCTCTTCTTACTGACTATGTCTTGGAACCATTCCTGTGACACTAGTTATAGATTCCGATGCTTCACTTCTGGTTTACTGTATCCCTCTGACCCTTCTATTGACGATGAAACACAGAAAATGCATCGGAATTAAATACAAAAGGCACAATGACGACTTAAGTACAAGAAGACTGACTCTTCTTACTGACTGCTTTGAACCATTCCTGAGACACTAGTTATAGATTCCGATGCTTCACTTAAGGTTTACTGTATCCCTCTGACCTTCTTATTGACGATGAAACACAGAAATTGCATCGGAATTAAATACAAAAGGCACAATGCCGACTTAAGTACAAGAAGACTGACTCTTCGTACTGACTATGCTTTTAACCATTCCTGTGACACTAGTTATAGATTCCGATGGTTCACTTCAGGTTTACTGTATCCTTTGGACCTTCGTATTTACGATGAAACACACAAAAAGCATCGGAAGTAAATAGAGAAGGCACAATGTCGACATAAGTACTAGAAGACTGACTCTTCTTACTGACTATGTTTGGAACCATTCCTGTAACACTTATTATAGATTCCGATGCTTCACATCAGGTTTACTGTATCCCTCTGACCTTCTTATTGACGATGAAACACAGATATTGCATCGGAATTAAATAGAAAAGGCACAATGCCGACTTAAGTACAAGAAGACTGACTCTTCTTACTGACTATGTTTTGAACCTTCCTGTGACACTAGTTATAGATTCCGATGCTTCACTTCAGGTTTACTGTATCCCTCTGACCTTCTTATTGACGATGAAACACAGAAAATGCATCGGAATTAAATACAAAAGGCACAATGACGACTTAAGTACAAGAAGACTGACTCTTCTTACTGACTGTTTTGAACCTTTCGTGTGACACTAGTTATAGATTCCGATGCTTCACTTCAGGTTTACTGTATCCCTCTGACCTTCGTATTGACGATGAAACACAGAAATTGCATCGGAATGAAATACAAAAGGCACAATGCCGACTTAAGTACAAGAAGACTGACTCTTCTTACTGTCTATGTTTTGGAACCATTCCTGTGACACTAGTTATAGATTGCGATGCTTCACTTCAGGTTAACTGTATCCCTCTGACCTTCTTATTGACGATGAAACACAGAAATGGCATCGGAATTAAATACAAAAGGCACAATGCCGACTTAAGTACAAGAAGACTGACTCTTCGTACTGACTATGTTTTGAACCATTCCTGTGACACTAGATATAGATTACGATGATTCACTTCAGGTTTACTGTATCCCTTGGACCTTCTTATTGACGATGAAATACAGAAATTGCATCGGAATTAAATAGAAAAGGCACAATGCCGACATCAGTACAAGTAGACTGACTCTTCTTACTGACTGTGTTTGGAACCATCCCTGTAACACTAGTTATAGATTCCGATGCTTCACTTCAGGTTTACTGTATCCCTCTGACCTTCTTTTTGACATTGAAACACAGAAATTGCATCGGAATTAAATACAAAAGATACAATGCCGACTTAAGTACAAGAAGACTGATTCTTCTTACTGTCTATGTTTTGAACCATTCCGGTGACACTAGTTATAGATTCCGATGCTTCACTTCAGGTTTACTGTATCCCTCTGACCTTCTTATTGACGATGAAACACAGGAATTGCATCGGAATTATATACAAACGGCACAATGCCGATATAAGTACAAGATGACTGACTCTTCGTACTGACTACGATTTGAACCATTCCTGTGACACTAGTTATAGATTACGATGATTCACTTCAGGTTTACTGTATCCCTTGGACCTTCTTATTGACGATGAAACACAGAAATTGCATGGGAATTAAATACAAAAGGCACAATGCCGACTTAAGTACAAGAAGACTGACTCTTCCTACTGTCTATGATTTGAACCATTCCTGTGACACTAGTTATGGATTCCGATGCTTCACTTCAGGTTTACTGTATCCCTCTGACCTTCTTTTTGACGATGAAAATAGAAATTACATCGGAATTAAATACAAAAGGCACAATGCCGACTTAAGTACAAGAAGACTGACTCTTCTTATTGTCTATGTTTTGATCCATTCCTGTGACACTAGTTATAAATTCCGATGCTTCACTTCAGGTTTACTGTATCCCTTGGACCTTCTTATTAAAGAAAAACCACAGAAATTGCATCGGAATTAATTACAAAATGCACAATACCGACTTAAGTGCAAGAAGGCTGACTCTTCTTACTGACTGTTTTGAACGATTCCTGTGCCACTAGTTATAGATTCCGATGCTTCACTTCAGGTTCACTGTATCCCTCTGACCGTCTTATTGACGATGAAACACAGAAATTGCATCGGAATGAAATACAAAAAGCACAATGCCAACTTATGTTCAGGAAGACTGACTCTTCTTACTGACTATGTTTTGAACCATTCCTGTGACACGAGTAATAGATTCCGATGCTTCACATCAGGATTACTGTATCCCTTGGACCTTCTTTTTGACGATGACACACAGAAATTGCATCGGAATTAAATACAAAAGGCACAATGCCGACTTAAGTACAAGAATACTGACTCTTCTAACTGACTATGTTTGAACTATTCCTGTGACACTAGTTATAGATTCCGATGCTTCAGTTCAGGTCTACTCTTGCCATAGGACCTTCTTATTGTCGATGAAACACAGAAATAACATCGGAATTAAATACAAAAGGCACAATGCCGACTTAAGTACAAGTAGACTGACTCTTCTTACTGACTGTGTTTGGAACCATTCTTGTGACACTAGTTATAGAATCCGATGCTTCACTTCAGGTTTACTGTATCCCTCTGACCTTCTTATTGACGATGAAACACAGAAATTGCATCGGAATTAAATACAGAAGGCACAATGCCGACTTAAGTACAAGAAGACTGACTCTTCTTACTGTCTATGTTTTGAACCATTCCTGTTACACTAGTTATAGATTCCGATGCTTCACTTCAGGTTTACTGTATCCCTTGCACCGTCTTAGTGACGATGAAACACTGAAATTGCATTGGAATTAAATACAAAAGGCACAATGCCGACTTAAGTACAAGAAGACTGACTCTTCGTACTGACTATGATTTGAACCATCCTGTGACACTAGTTGTAGATTACGATGATTCACTTCAGGTTTACTGTATCCCTTGGACTTTCTTATTGACGATGAAACACAGAAATTGCATCGGATTTAAATAGAAAAGGCACAATGCCGACTTAAGTACAAGAACACTGACTCTTCTTGCTGACTATGATTTGGAACCATTCCTGTGACACTAGTTATAGATTCCGATGCTTCACTGAAGGTTTGCTGTATCCCTCTGACCTTCCGATTGACGATGAAACACAGAAAATGCATCGGAATTAAATACATATGGCACAATGACGACTTAAGTACAAGAAGACTGACTCTTCTTACTGACTGTTTTGAACCATTCCTGAGACACTAGTTATGGATTCCGATGCTTCACTTAAGGTTTACTGTATCCCTCTGACCTTCTTATTGACGTTGAAACACAGAAATTGCATCGGAATTAAATACAAAAGGCACAATGCCGACTTAAGTACAAGAAGACTGACTCTTCTTACTGACTATGCTTTGAACCATTCCTGTGACACTAGTTATAAATTCCGATGATTCACTTCAGGTTTACTGTATCCCTTGGACCTTCTTATTGACGATGAAACACAGATATTGCATCGGAATTAAATAGAAAAAGCACAATGCCGACATAAGTACAAGTAGACTGACTCTTCTTACTGACTGTGTTTGGAACCATCCCTGTAACACTAGTTATAGATTCCGATGCTTCACTTCAGGTTTACTGTATCCCTCTGACCTTCTTATTGACGATGAAACACAGAAATTGCATCGGAATTAAATACAAAAGGCACAATGCCGACTTAAGTACAAGAAGACTGATTCTTCTTACTGTCTATGTTTTGAACCATTCCTGTGACACTAGTTATAAATTCCGATGCTTCACTTCAGGTTTACTGTATCCCTCTGACGTTCTTATTGACGATGAAACACAGAAATTGCATCGGAATTAAATACAAAAGGCACAATGCCGACTTAAGTACAAGAAGACTGACTCATCTTACTGACTATGTTTTGAACCCTCCTGTGACACTAGTTATAAATTCCGATGCTTCACTTCAGGTTTACTGTATCCCTTGCACCTTCTTATTGACGATGAAATATAGAAATTGCATGGGAATTAAATACAAAAGGCACAATGACGACTTAAGTATAAGAAGACTGACTCTTCTTACTAACTGTTTTGAACCATTCCTGTGACACTAGTTATAGATTCCGATGTTTCACTTAAGGGTTACTGTATCCCTCTGACCTTCTTATCGACGATGAAACACAGAAATTGCATCGGAATTAAATACAAAAGGCACAATGCCGACTTAAGTACAAGAAGACTGACTCTTCTTACTGTCTATGTTTTGAACCATTCCTGTGACACAAGTTATAGATTCCGATGCCTCACTTCTGGGTTACTGTATCCCTTGCACCTTCTTATTGACGATGAAACACAGAATTTGCATCGGAATGAAATACAAAAGGAACAATGCCGACTTAAGTACAAGAAGACTGACCCTTCTTACTGTCTATGTTTTGAACCATTCCAGTGACACTAGTTATGGATTCCGATGCTTCACTTCAGGTTTACTGTATCCCTCTGACCTTCTTATTGACGATGAAATACAGAAATTACATCGGAATAAAATAGAGAAGGCATAATGCCGACTTAAGTACAAGAAGACTAACTCTTCTTACCGACTATGATTGGAACCATTCCTGTGACACTAGTTATAGATTCCGATGCTTCACTTCAGGTTTACTGTATCCCTTGCACCTTCTTATTGACGATGAAACACAGAAATTGCATCGGAATTAATTACAAAAGGCACAATGCCGACTTAAGTACAAGAAGACTGACTCTTCGTACTGACTATGTTTTGAACCATTCCTGTGACACTAGTTATAGATTACGATGATTCACTTCAGGTTTACTCTATCCCTTGGACCTTCTTATTGACTATGAAACACAGAAATTGCATCGGAATTAAATAGAAAAGGCACAATGCCGACTTAAGTACAAGAAGACTGACTCTTCTTACTGACTATGTTTGGAACCATCCCTGTGACACTAGTTATAGCTTACGATGCTTCATTTCAGGTTTACTGTATCCCTCTGACCTTCTTATTGACGATGAAACACAGAAAATGCATCGGAATTAAATACAAAAGGCACAATGACGACTTAAGTACAAGAAAACTGACTCTTCTTACTGACTGTTTTGAACCTTTCCTGTGACACTAGTTATAGATTCCGATGCTTCACTTCAGGTTTACTGTATCCCTCTGACCTTCTTATTGACGATGAAACACAGAAATTGCATCGGAATTAAATACAAAAGGCACAATGCCGACTTAAGTACAAGAAGACTGACTCTTCTTACAGTCTATGCTTTGAACCATTCCTGTGACACTAGTTATAGATTCCGATGCTTCACTTCGGCTTTACTGTATCAATCTGACCTTCTTATTGACGATGAAACACAGAAATTGCATCGGAATTAAATACAAATGCACAATGCCGACTTAAGTACAAGAAGACTGACCCTTCTTACTGTCTATGTTTTGAACCATTCCTGTGACACTAGTTATAGATTCCGATGCTTCACTTCAGGTTTACTGTATCCCTCTGACCTTCTTATTGACGATGATACACAGAAATTGCATCGGAATTAAATACAAAAGGCACAATGCCGACTTAAGTACAAGAAGACTGACTCTTCGTACTGACTATGTTTTGAACCATTCCTCTGACACTAGTTATAGATTCCGACGATTCACTTCAGGTTCACTGTATCCCTTGGACCTTCTTATTGACTATGAAACACAGAAATTGCATCGGAATTAAATAGAAAAGGCACAATGCCGACTTAAGTACAAGAAGACTGACTCTTCTTACTGACTATGTTTGGAACCATCCCTGTGACACTAGTTATAGCTTACGATGCTTCATTTCAGGTTTACTGTATCCCTCTGACCTTCTTATTGACGATGAAACACAGATATTGCATCGGAATTAAATAGAAAAAGCACAATGCCGACATAAGTACAAGAAAACTGACTCTTCTTACTGACTGTTTTGAACCTTTCCTGTGACACTAGTTATAGATTCCGATGCTTCACTTCAGGTTTACTGTATCCCTCTGACCTTCTTATTGACGATGAAACACAGAAATTGCATCGGAATTAAATACAAAAGGCACAATGCCGACTTAAGTACAAGAAGACTGACTCTTCTTACAGTCTATGCTTTGAACCATTCCTGTGACACTAGTTATAGATTCCGATGCTTCACTTCGGCTTTACTGTATCAATCTGACCTTCTTATTGACGATGAAACACAGAAATTGCATCGGAATTAAATACAAATGCACAATGCCGACTTAAGTACAAGAAGACTGACCCTTCTTACTGTCTATGTTTTGAACCATTCCTGTGACACTAGTTATAGATTCCGATGCTTCACTTCAGGTTTACTGTATCCCTCTGACCTTCTTATTGACGATGATACACAGAAATTGCATCGGAATTAAATACAAAAGGCACAATGCCGACTTAAGTACAAGAAGACTGACTCTTCGTACTGACTATGTTTTGAACCATTCCTGTGACACTAGTTATAGATTCCGACGATTCACTTCAGGTTTACTGTATCCCTTGGACCTTCTTATTGATGATGAAACAAAGAAATTGCATCGGAATTAAATACAAAAGGCACAATGCCGACTTAAGTACAAGAAGACTAACTCTTCATACTGACTATGATTGGAACCATTCCTGTGGCACTAGATATAGATTCCGATGCTTCACTTCAGGTTTACTGTATCCCTTGGACCTTCCTGTTGACGATGAAACACAGAAAATGCATCGGCATTGAATACAAAAGGCACAATGACGACTTAAGTACAAGAAGACTGACTCTTCTTACTGACTGTTTTGAACCATTCCTGTGACACTAGTTATAGATTCCGATGCTTCACTTCAGGTTTACTGTATCCCTCTGACCTTCTTCTTGACGATGAAACACAGAAATTGCATCGGAATTAAAAACAAACGGCACAATGCCGACTTAAGTACAAGAAGACTGACTCTTCGTACTGACTACGCTTTGAACCATTCCTGTGACACTAGTCATAGATTACGATGATTCACTTCAGGTTTACTGTATCCCTTGGACCTTCGTATTGACGATGAAACACAGAAATTGCATCGGAATTAAATAGAAAAGGCACAATGCCGACTTAAGTACAAGAAGACTGACTCTTCTTTCTGATTGTGTTTGGAACCATTCCTGTGACACTAGTTATAGGTTCCGATGCTTCACTTTAGGTTTACTGCATCCCTCTGACCTTCTTATTGACGATGAAAGACAGAAATTGCATCGGAATTAAATACAAAGGGCACAATGCCGACTTAAGTACAAGAAGACTGACTCTTCCTACTGTCTATGTTTTGAACCATTCCTGTGACACTAGTTATAGATTCCGATGCTTCACCTCAGGTTAAGTGTATCCCTCTGACCTTCTTATTGACGATGAAACACAGAAATTGCATCGGAATTAATTACAAAAGGCACAATGCCGACTTAAGTACAAGAAGACTGACTCTTCGTACTGACTATGTTTTGAACCATTTCTGTGACACTAGTTATAGATTACGATGATTCACTTCAGGTTTACTGTATCCCTTGGACCTTCTTATTGACGATGAAACACAGAAATTGCATCGGAATTAAATAGAAAAGGCACAATGCCGACTTAAGTACAAGAAGACTGACTCTTCTTACTGACTTAGTTTAGAACCATCCCTGTGACACTAGTTATAGGTTCCGATGCTTCACTTCAGGTTTACTGTATCCCTCTGACCTTCCTAATGACGATGAAACACAGAAAATGCATCGGAATTAAATACAAAAGGCACAATGCCGACTGAAGTACAAGAAGACTGATTCATCTTACTGACTATGTTTTGAACCCTCCTGTGACTCTAGTTATAGATTCCGATGCTTCACTTAAGGTTTATGGTATCCCTCTGACCTTATTGACGATGAAACACAGAAATTGCATCGGAATTAAGTACAAAAGGCACAATGCCGACTTAAGTACAAGAAGACTGACTCCTCTTACTGTCTATGTTTTGAACCATTCCTGTGACACAAGTTATTGATTCCGATGCCTCACTTCAGGTTTACCGTATCCCTTGCACCTTCTTATTGACGATGAAACACAGAAATTGCATCGGAATTAAATACAAAAGGCACAATGCCGACTTAAGTACAAGAAGACTGACCCTTCTTACTGTCTATGTTTTGAACCATTCCTGTGACACTAGTTATGGATTCCGATGCTTCACTTAAGGTTTACTGTATCCCTCTGACCTTCTTATTGACGATGAAACACAGAAATTGGATCGGAATTAAATACAAAAGGCACAATGCCGACTTAAGTACAAGAAGACTGACTCTTCTTACTGTCTACGTTTTGAACCTTTCCTGTGGCACAAGTTATAGATTCCGATGCCTCACTTCAGGTTTACTGTATCCCTTGCACCTTCTTATTGACGATGAAACACAGAAATTGCATCGGAATTAAATACAAAGGGCACAATGCCGACTTAAGTACAAGAAGACTGACCCTTCTTACTTTCCATGTTTTGAACCATTCATGTGACACTAGTTATGGATTCCGATGCTTCACTTCAGGTTTACTGTATCCCTCTGACCTTCTTGTTGACGATGAAACACAGAAATTGGATCGGAATTAAATACAAAAGGCACAATGCCGACTTAAGTACAAGAAGACTGACTCTTCGTACTGACTATGTTTTGAACCATTCCTGTGACACTAGTTATAGATTCCGACGATTCACTTCAGGTTTACTGTATCCCTTGGACCTTCTTATTGATGATGAAACAAAGAAATTGCATCGGAATTAAATACAAAAGGCACAATGCCGACTTAAGTACAAGAAGACTAACTCTTCATAGTGACTATGATTGGAACCATTCCTGTGGCACTAGATATAGATTCCGATGCTTCACTTCAGGTTTACTGTATCCCTTGGACCTTCCTGTTGACGATGAAACACAGAAAATGCATCGGCATTGAATACAAAAGGCACAATGACGACTTAAGTACAAGAAGACTGACTCTTCTTACTGACTGTTTTGAACCATTCCTGTGACACTAGTTATAGATTCCGATGCTTCACTTCAGGTTTACTGTATCCCTCTGACCTTCTTCTTGACGATGAGACACAGAAATTGCATCGGAATTAAAAACAAACGGCACAATGCCGACTTAAGTACAAGAAGACTGACTCTTCGTACTGACTACGCTTTGAACCATTCCTGTGACACTAGTCATAGATTACGATGATTCACTTCAGGTTTACTGTATCCCTTGGACCTTCGTATTGACGATGAAACACAGAAATTGCATCGGAATTAAATAGAAAAGGCACAATGCCGACTTAAGTACAAGAAGACTGACTCTTCTTTCTGATTGTGTTTGGAACCATTCCTGTGACACTAGTTATAGGTTCCGATGCTTCACTTTAGGTTTCCTGCATCCCTCTGACCTTCTTATTGACGATGAAAGACAGAAATTGCATCGGAATTAAATACAAAGGGCACAATGCCGACTTAAGTACAAGAAGACTGACTCTTCCTACTGTCTATGTTTTGAACCATTCCTGTGACACTAGTTATAGATTCCGATGCTTCACCTCAGGTCAAGTGTATCCCTCTGACCTTCTTATTGACGATGAAACACAGAAATTGCATCGGAATTAATTACAAAAGGCACAATGCCGACTTAAGTACAAGAAGACTGACTCTTCGTACTGACTATGTTTTGAACCATTTCTGTGACACTAGTTATAGATTACGATGATTCACTTCAGGTTTACTGTATCCCTTGGACCTTCTTATTGACGATGAAACACAGAAATTGCATCGGAATTAAATAGAAAAGGCACAATGCCGACTTAAGTACAAGAAGACTGACTCTTCTTACTGACTTAGTTTAGAACCATCCCTGTGACACTAGTTATAGCTTCCGATGCTTCACTTCAGGTTTACTGTATCCCTCTGACCTTCCTAATGACGATGAAACACAGAAAATGCATCGGAATTAAATACAAAAGGCACAATGCCGACTGAAGTACAAGAAGACTGATTCATCTTACTGACTATGTTTTGAACCCTCCTGAGACTCTAGTTATAGATTCCGATGCTTCACTTAAGGTTTATGGTATCCCTCTGACCTTATTGACGATGAAACACAGAAATTGCATCGGAATTAAATACAAAAGGCACAATGCCGACTTAAGTACAAGAAGACTGACTCACCTTACTGTCTATGTTTTGAACCATTCCTGTGACACAAGTTATTGATTCCGATGCCTCACTTCAGGTTTACCGTATCCCTTGCACCTTCTTATTGACGATGAAACACAGAAATTGCATCGGAATTAAATACAAAAGGCACAATGCCGACTTAAGTACAAGAAGACTGACCCTTCTTACTGTCTATGTTTTGAACCATTCCTGTGACACTAGTTATGGATTCCGATGCTTCACTTCAGGTTTACTGTATCCCTTGCACCTTCTTATTGACGATGAAACACAGAAATTGCATCGGAATTAAATACAAAAGGCATAATGCCGACTTATGTACAAGAAGACTGACTCTTGGTACTGACTATGTTTTGAACCATTCCTGTGACACTAGTTATAGATTCCGATGATTCACGTCAGGTTTACTGTATGCTTTGGACCTTCTTATTTACGATTAAACACAGAAATTACATCGGAATTAAATAGAAAAGGCACAATGCCGACTTAAGTACAAGAAGACAGCCTCATCTTACTGACTATGTTTTGAACCCTCCTGTGACACTAGTTACAGATTCCGATGCTTCACTTCAGGTTTACTGTATCCCTCTGACCTTCTTATTTACGATGAAACACAGATTTTGCATCGGAATTATATAGAAATGGCATAATGCCGACTTAAGTACAAGAAGACTAACTCTTCTTACCGACTATGATTGGAACCATTCCTGTGACACTAGTTATAGATTCCGATGCTTCACTTCAGGTTTACTGTATCCCTTGCACCTTCTTATTGACGATGAAACACAGAAATTGCATCGGAATTAATTACAAAAGGAACAATGCCGACTTAAGTACAAGAAGACTGACTCTTCGTACTGACTATGTTTTGAACCATTCCTGTGACACTAGTTATAGATTACGATCATTCACTTCAAATTTACTGTATCCCTTGGACCTTCTTATTGACGATGAAACACAGAAATTGCATCGGAATTAAATAGAAAAGGCACAATGCCGACTTAAGTACAAGAAGACTGACTCTTCTTACTGACTATGTTTGGAACCATCCCTGTGACACTAGTTATAGCTTCCGATGCTTCACTTCAGGTTTACTGTATCCCTCTGACCTTCTTATTGACGATGAAACACAGAAAATGCATCGGAATTAAATACAAAAGGCACAATGACGACTTAAGTACAAGAAAACTGACTCTTCTTACTGACTGTTTTGAACCTTTCCTGTGACACTAGTTATAGATTCCGATGCTTCACTTCAGGTTTACTGTATCCCTCTGACCTTCTTATTGACGATGAAACACAGAAATTGCATCGGAATTAAATACAAAAGGCACAATGCCGACTTAAGTACAAGAATTCTGACTCTTCTTACAGTCTATGCTTTGAACCATTCCTGTGACACTAGTTATAGATTCCGATGCTTCACTTCAGCTTTACTGTATAAATCTGACCTGCTTATTGACGATGAAACACAGAAATTGCATCGGAATTAAATACAAATGCACAATGCCGACTTAAGTACAAGAAGACTGACTCTTCTTACTGTCTACGTTTTGAACCTTTCCTGTGGCACAAGTTATAGATTCCGATGCCTCACTTCAGGTTTACTGTATCCCTTGCACCTTCTTATTGACGATGAAACACAGATATTGCATCGGAATTAAATACAAAGGGCACAATGCCGACTTAAGTACAAGAAGACTGACGCTTCTTACTGTCTATGCTTTGAACCATTCATGTGACACTAGTTATGGATTCCGATGCTTCACTTCAGGTTTACTGTATCCCTCTGACCTTCTTATTGACGATGAAACACAGAAATTGCATCGGAATTAAATACAAAAGGCACAATGCCGACTTAAGTACAAGAAGACTGACTCTTCGTACTGACTATGTTTTGAACCATTCCTGTGACACTAGTTATAGATTCCGACGATTCACTTCAGGTTTACTGTATCCCTTGGACCTTCTTATTGATGATGAAACAAAGAAATTGCATCGGAATTAAATACAAAAGGCACAATGCCGACTTAAGTACAAGAAGACTAACTCTTCATACTGACTATGATTGGAACCATTCCTGTGGCACTAGATATAGATTCCGATGCTTCACTTCAGGTTTACTGTATCCCTTGGACCTTCCTGTTGACGATGAAACACAGAAAATGCATCGGCATTGAATACAAAAGGCACAATGACGACTTAAGTACAAGAAGACTGACTCTTCTTACTGACTGTTTTGAACCATTCCTGTGACACTAGTTATAGATTCCGATGCTTCACTTCAGGTTTACTGTATCCCTTGCACCTTCTTATTGACGATGAAACACAGAAATTGCATCGGAATTAATTACAAAAGGAACAATGCCGACTTAAGTACAAGAAGACTGACTCTTCGTACTGACTATGTTTTGAACCATTCCTGTGACACTAGTTATAGATTACGATCATTCACTTCAAATTTACTGTATCCCTTGGACCTTCTTATTGACGATGAAACACAGAAATTGCATCGGAATTAAATAGAAAAGGCACAATGCCGACTTAAGTACAAGAAGACTGACTCTTCTTACTGACTATGTTTGGAACCATCCCTGTGACACTAGTTATAGCTTCCGATGCTTCACTTCAGGTTTACTGTATCCCTCTGACCTTCTTATTGACGATGAAACACAGAAAATGCATCGGAATTAAATACAAAAGGCACAATGACGACTTAAGTACAAGAAAACTGACTCTTCTTACTGACTGTTTTGAACCTTTCCTGTGACACTAGTTATAGATTCCGATGCTTCACTTCAGGTTTACTGTATCCCTCTGACCTTCTTCTTGACGATGAGACACAGAAATTGCATCGGAATTAAAAACAAACGGCACAATGCCGACTTAAGTACAAGAAGACTGACTCTTCGTACTGACTACGCTTTGAACCATTCCTGTGACACTAGTTATAGATTCCGATGCTTCACTTCAGCTTTACTGTATAAATCTGACCTGCTTATTGACGATGAAACACAGAAATTGCATCGGAATTAAATACAAATGCACAATGCCGACTTAAGTACAAGAAGACTGACTCTTCTTACTGTCTACGTTTTGAACCTTTCCTGTGGCACAAGTTATAGATTCCGATGCCTCACTTCAGGTTTACTGTATCCCTTGCACCTTCTTATTGACGATGAAACACAGATATTGCATCGGAATTAAATACAAAGGGCACAATGCCGACTTAAGTACAAGAAGACTGACGCTTCTTACTGTCTATGCTTTGAACCATTCATGTGACACTAGTTATGGATTCCGATGCTTCACTTCAGGTTTACTGTATCCCGCTGACCTTCTTATTGACGATGAAACACAGAAATTGCATCGGAATTAAATACAAAAGGCACAATGCCGACTTAAGTACAAGAAGACTGACTCTTCGTACTGACTATGTTTTGAACCATTCCTGTGACACTAGTTATAGATTCCGACGATTCACTTCAGGTTTACTGTATCCCTTGGACCTTCTTATTGATGATGAAACAAAGAAATTGCATCGGAATTAAATACAAAAGGCACAATGCCGACTTAAGTACAAGAAGACTAACTCTTCATACTGACTATGATTGGAACCATTCCTGTGGCACTAGATATAGATTCCGATGCTTCACTTCAGGTTTACTGTATCCCTTGGACCTTCCTGTTGACGATGAAACACAGAAAATGCATCGGCATTGAATACAAAAGGCACAATGACGACTTAAGTACAAGAAGACTGACTCTTCTTACTGACTGTTTTGAACCATTCCTGTGACACTAGTTATAGATTCCGATGCTTCACTTCAGGTTTACTGTATCCCTCTGACCTTCTTCTTGACGATGAGACACAGAAATTGCATCGGAATTAAAAACAAACGGCACAATGCCGACTTAAGTACAAGAAGACTGACTCTTCGTACTGACTACGCTTTGAACCATTCCTGTGACACTAGTCATAGATTACGATGATTCACTTCAGGTTTACTGTATCCCTTGGACCTTCGTATTGACGATGAAACACAGAAATTGCATCGGAATTAAATAGAAAAGGCACAATGCCGACTTAAGTACAAGAAGACTGACTCTTCTTTCTGATTGTGTTTGGAACCATTCCTGTGACACTAGTTATAGGTTCCGATGCTTCACTTTAGGTTTACTGCATCCCTCTGACCTTCTTATTGACGATGAAAGACAGAAATTGCATCGGAATTAAATACAAAGGGCACAATGCCGACTTAAGTACAAGAAGACTGACTCTTCCTACTGTCTATGTTTTGAACCATTCCTGTGACACTAGTTATAGATTCCGATGCTTCACCTCAGGTCAAGTGTATCCCTCTGACCTTCTTATTGACGATGAAACACAGAAATTGCATCGGAATTAATTACAAAAGGCACAATGCCGACTTAAGTACAAGAAGACTGACTCTTCGTACTGACTATGTTTTGAACCATTTCTGTGACACTAGTTATAGATTACGATGATTCACTTCAGGTTTACTGTATCCCTTGGACCTTCTTATTGACGATGAAACACAGAAATTGCATCGGAATTAAATAGAAAAGGCACAATGCCGACTTAAGTACAAGAAGACTGACTCTTCTTACTGACTTAGTTTAGAACCATCCCTGTGACACTAGTTATAGCTTCCGATGCTTCACTTCAGGTTTACTGTATCCCTCTGACCTTCCTAATGACGATGAAACACAGAAAATGCATCGGAATTAAATACAAAAGGCACAATGCCGACTGAAGTACAAGAAGACTGATTCATCTTACTGACTATGTTTTGAACCCTCCTGTGACTCTAGTTATAGATTCCGATGCTTCACTTAAGGTTTATGGTATCCCTCTGACCTTATTGACGATGAAACACAGAAATTGCATCGGAATTAAATACAAAAGGCACAATGCCGACTTAAGTACAAGAAGACTGACTCACCTTACTGTCCATGTTTTGAACCATTCCTGTGACACAAGTTATTGATTCCGATGCCTCACTTCAGGTTTACCGTATCCCTTGCACCTTCTTATTGACGATGAAACACAGAAATTGCATCGGAATTAAATACAAAAGGCACAATGCCGACTTAAGTACAAGAAGACTGACCCTTCTTACTGTCTATGTTTTGAACCATTCCTGTGACACTAGTTATGGATTCCGATGCTTCACTTCAGGTTTACTGTATCCCTTGCACCTTCTTATTGACGATGAAACACAGAAATTGCATCGGAATTAAATACAAAAGGCATAATGCCGACTTATGTACAAGAAGACTGACTCTTGGTACTGACTATGTTTTGAACCATTCCTGTGACACTAGTTATAAATTCCGATGATTCACGTCAGGTTTACTGTATGCTTTGGACCTTCTTATTTACGATGAAACACAGAAATTACATCGGAATTAAATAGAAAAGGCACAATGCCGACTTAAGTACAAGAAGACAGCCTCATCTTACTGACTATGTTTTGAACCCTCCTGTGACACTAGTTATAGATTCCGATGCTTCACTTCAGGTTTACTGTATCCCTCTGACCTTCTTATTTACGATGAAACACAGATTTTGCATCGGAATTATATAGAAATGGCATAATGCCGACTTAAGTACAAGAAGACTAACTCTTCTTACCGACTATGATTGGAACCATTCCTGTGACACTAGTTATAGATTCCGATGCTTCACTTCAGGTTTACTGTATCCCTTGCACCTTCTTATTGACGATGAAACACAGAAATTGCATCGGAATTAATTACAAAAGGAACAATGCCGACTTAAGTACAAGAAGACTGACTCTCCGTACTGACTATGTTTTGAACCATTCCTGTGACACTAGTTATAGATTACGATCATTCACTTCAAATTTACTGTATCCCTTGGACCTTCTTATTGACGATGAAACACAGAAATTGCATCGGAATTAAATAGAAAAGGCACAATGCCGACTTAAGTACAAGAAGACTGACTCTTCTTACTGACTATGTTTGGAACCATCCCTGTGACACTAGTTATAGCTTCCGATGCTTCACTTCAGGTTTACTGTATCCCTCTGACCTTCGTATTGACGATGAAACACAGAAAATGCATCGGAATTAAATACAAAAGGCACAATGACGACTTAAGTACAAGAAAACTGACTCTTCTTACTGACTGTTTTGAACCTTTCCTGTGACACTAGTTATAAATTCCGATGCTTCACTTCAGGTTTACTGTATCCCTCTGACCTTCTTATTGACGATGAAACACAGAAATTGCATCGGAATTAAATACAAAAGGCACAATGCCGACTTAAGTACAAGAATTCTGACTCTTCTTACAGTCTATGCTTTGAACCATTCCTGTGACACTAGTTATAGATTCCGATGCTTCACTTCAGCTTTACTGTATCAATCTGACCTGCTTATTGACGATAAAACACAGAAATTGCATCGGAATTAAATACAAATGCACAATGCCGACTTAAGTACAAGAAGACTGACCCTTCTTACTGTCTATGTTTTGAACCATTCCTGTGACACTAGTTATAGATTCCGATGCTTCACTTAAGGTTTACTGTATCCCTCTGACCTTCTTATTGACGATGAAACACAGAAATTGGATCGGAATTAAATACAAAAGGCACAATGCCGACTTAAGTACAAGAAGACTGACTCTTCTTACTGTCTACGTTTTGAACCTTTCCTGTGACACAAGTTATAGATTCCGATGCCTCACTTCAGGTTTACTGTATCCCTTGCACCTTCTTATTGACGATGAAACACAGAAATTGCATCGGAATTAAATACAAAGGGCACAATGCCGACTTAAGTACAAGAAGACTGACCCTTCTTACTGTCTATGTTTTGAACCATTCATGTGACACTAGTTATGGATTCCGATGCTTCACTTCATTTTTACTGTATCCCTCTGACCTTCTTATTGACGATGAAACACAGAAATTGCATCGGAATTAAATACAAAAGGCGTAATGCCGACTTATGTACAAGAAGACTGACTCTTGGTACTGACTATGTTTTGAACCATTCCTGTGACACTAGTTATAGATTCCGATGATTCACCTCAGGTTTACTGTATCCTTTGGACCTTCTTATTTACGATGAAACACAGAAATTACATGGGAATTAAATAGAAAAGGCACAATGCCGACTTAAGTACAAGAAGACAGCCTCATCTTACTGACTATGTTTTGAACCCTCCTGTGACACTAGTTATAGATTCCGATGCTTCACTTCAGGTTTCCTGTATCCCTATGACCTTCTTATTGACGATGAAACACAGATTTTGCATCGGAATTAAATAGAAATGGCATAATGCCGACTTAAGTACAAGAAGACTAACTCTTCTTACCGACTATGATTGGAACCATTCCTGTGACACTAGTTATAGATTCCGATGCTTCACTTCAGGTTTACTGTATCCCTTGCACCTTCTTATTGACGATGAAACACAGAAATTGCATCGGAATTAATTACAAAAGGCACAATGCCGACTTAAGTACAAGAAGACTGACTCTTCGTACTGACTATGTTTTGAACCATTCCTGTGACACTAGTTATAGATTCCGACGATTCACTTCAGGTTTACTGTATCCCTTGGACCTTCTTATTGATGATGAAACAAAGAAATTGCATCGGAATTAAATACAAAAGGCACAATGCCGACTTAAGTACAAGAAGACTAACTCTTCATACTGACTATGATTGGAACCATTCCTGTGGCACTAGATATAGATTCCGATGCTTCACTTCAGGTTTACTGTATCCCTTGGACCTTCCTGTTGACGATGAAACACAGAAAATGCATCGGCATTGAATACAAAAGGCACAATGACGACTTAAGTACAAGAAGACTGACTCTTCTTACTGACTGTTTTGAACCATTCCTGTGACACTAGTTATAGATTCCGATGCTTCACTTCAGGTTTACTGTATCCCTCTGACCTTCTTCTTGACGATGAGACACAGAAATTGCATCGGAATTAAAAACAAACGGCACAATGCCGACTTAAGTACAAGAAGACTGACTCTTCGTACTGACTACGCTTTGAACCATTCCTGTGACACTAGTCATAGATTACGATGATTCACTTCAGGTTTACTGTATCCCTTGGACCTTCGTATTGACGATGAAACACAGAAATTGCATTGGAATTAAATAGAAAAGGCACAATGCCGACTTAAGTACAAGAAGACTGACTCTTCTTTCTGATTGTGTTTGGAACCATTCCTGTGACACTAGTTATAGGTTCCGATGCTTCACTTTAGGTTTACTGCATCCCTCTGACCTTCTTATTGACGATGAAAGACAGAAATTGCATCGGAATTAAATACAAAGGGCACAATGCCGACTTAAGTACAAGAAGACTGACTCTTCCTACTGTCTATGTTTTGAACCATTCCTGTGACACTAGTTATAGATTCCGGTGCTTCACCTCAGGTCATGTGTATCCCTCTGACCTTCTTATTGACGATGAAACACAGAAATTGCATCGGAATTAATTACAAAAGGCACAATGCCGACTTAAGTACAAGAAGACTGACTCTTCGTACTGACTATGTTTTGAACCATTTCTGTGACACTAGTTATAGATTACGATGATTCACTTCAGGTTTACTGTATCCCTTGGACCTTCTTATTGACGATGAAACACAGAAATTGCATCGGAATTAAATAGAAAAGGCACAATGCCGACTTAAGTACAAGAAGACTGACTCTTCTTACTGACTTAGTTTAGAACCATCCCTGTGACACTAGTTATAGCTTCCGATGCTTCACTTCAGGTTTACTGTATCCCTCTGACCTTCCTAATGACGATGAAACACAGAAAATGCATCGGAATTAAATACAAAAGGCACAATGCCGACTGAAGTACAAGAAGACTGATTCATCTTACTGACTATGTTTTGAACCCTCCTGTGACTCTAGTTATAGATTCCGATGCTTCACTTAAGGTTTATGGTATCCCTCTGACCTTATTGACGATGAAACACAGAAATTGCATCGGAATTAAATACAAAAGGCACAATGCCGACTTAAGTACAAGAAGACTGACTCACCTTACTGTCCATGTTTTGAACCATTCCTGTGACACAAGTTATTGATTCCGATGCCTCACTTCAGGTTTACCGTATCCCTTGCACCTTCTTATTGACGATGAAACACAGAAATTGCATCGGAATTAAATACAAAAGGCACAATGCCGACTTAAGTACAAGAAGACTGACCCTTCTTACTGTCTATGTTTTGAACCATTCCTGTGACACTAGTTATGGATTCCGATGCTTCACTTCAGGTTTACTGTATCCCTTGCACCTTCTTATTGACGATGAAACACAGAAATTGCATCGGAATTAAATACAAAAGGCATAATGCCGACTTATGTACAAGAAGACTGACTCTTGGTACTGACTATGTTTTGAACCATTCCTGTGACACTAGTTATAAATTCCGATGATTCACGTCAGGTTTACTGTATGCTTTGGACCTTCTTATTTACGATGAAACACAGAAATTACATCGGAATTAAATAGAAAAGGCACAATGCCGACTTAAGTACAAGAAGACAGCCTCATCTTACTGACTATGTTTTGAACCCTCCTGTGACACTAGTTATAGATTCCGATGCTTCACTTCAGGTTTACTGTATCCCTCTGACCTTCTTATTTACGATGAAACACAGATTTTGCATCGGAATTATATAGAAATGGCATAATGCCGACTTAAGTACAAGAAGACTAACTCTTCTTACCGACTATGATTGGAACCATTCCTGTGACACTAGTTATAGATTCCGATGCTTCACTTCAGGTTTACTGTATCCCTTGCACCTTCTTATTGACGATGAAACACAGAAATTGCATCGGAATTAATTACAAAAGGAACAATGCCGACTTAAGTACAAGAAGACTGACTCTCCGTACTGACTATGTTTTGAACCATTCCTGTGACACTAGTTATAGATTACGATCATTCACTTCAAATTTACTGTATCCCTTGGACCTTCTTATTGACGATGAAACACAGAAATTGCATCGGAATTAAATAGAAAAGGCACAATGCCGACTTAAGTGCAAGAAGACTGACTCTTCTTACTGACTATGTTTGGAACCATCCCTGTGACACTAGTTATAGCTTCCGATGCTTCACTTCAGGTTTACTGTATCCCTCTGACCTTCGTATTGACGATGAAACACAGAAAATGCATCGGAATTAAATACAAAAGGCACAATGACGACTTAAGTACAAGAAAACTGACTCTTCTTACTGACTGTTTTGAACCTTTCCTGTGACACTAGTTATAAATTCCGATGCTTCACTTCAGGTTTACTGTATCCCTCTGACCTTCTTATTGACGATGAAACACAGAAATTGCATCGGAATTAAATACAAAAGGCACAATGCCGACTTAAGTACAAGAATTCTGACTCTTCTTACAGTCTATGCTTTGAACCATTCCTGTGACACTAGTTATAGATTCCGATGCTTCACTTCAGCTTTACTGTATCAATCTGACCTGCTTATTGACGATAAAACACAGAAATTGCATCGGAATTAAATACAAATGCACAATGCCGACTTAAGTACAAGAAGACTGACCCTTCTTACTGTCTATGTTTTGAACCATTCCTGTGACACTAGTTATAGATTCCGATGCTTCACTTAAGGTTTACTGTATCCCTCTGACCTTCTTATTGACGATGAAACACAGAAATTGGATCGGAATTAAATACAAAAGGCACAATGCCGACTTAAGTACAAGAAGACTGACTCTTCTTACTGTCTACGTTTTGAACCTTTCCTGTGACACAAGTTATAGATTCCGATGCCTCACTTCAGGTTTACTGTATCCCTTGCACCTTCTTATTGACGATGAAACACAGAAATTGCATCGGAATTAAATACAAAGGGCACAATGCCGACTTAAGTACAAGAAGACTGACCCTTCTTACTGTCTATGTTTTGAACCATTCATGTGACACTAGTTATGGATTCCGATGCTTCACTTCAGGTTTACTGTATCCCTCTGACCTTCTTATTGACGATGAAACACAGAAATTGCATCGGAATTAAATACAAAAGGCGTAATGCCGACTTATGTACAAGAAGACTGACTCTTGGTACTGACTATGTTTTGAACCATTCCTGTGACACTAGTTATAGATTCCGATGATTCACCTCAGGTTTACTGTATCCTTTGGACCTTCTTATTTACGATGAAACACAGAAATTACATGGGAATTAAATAGAAAAGGCACAATGCCGACTTAAGTACAAGAAGACAGCCTCATCTTACTGACTATGTTTTGAACCCTCCTGTGACACTAGTTATAGATTCCGATGCTTCACTTCAGGTTTCCTGTATCCCTCTGACCTTCTTATTGACGATGAAACACAGATTTTGCATCGGAATTAAATAGAAATGGCATAATGCCGACTTAAGTACAAGAAGACTAACTCTTCTTACCGACTATGATTGGAACCATTCCTGTGACACTAGTTATAGATTCCGATGCTTCACTTCAGGTTTACTGTATCCCTTGCACCTTCTTATTGACGATGAAACACAGAAATTGCATCGGAATTAATTACAAAAGGCACAATGCCGACTTAAGTACAAGAAGACTGACTCTTCGTACTGACTATGTTTTGAACCATTCCTGTGACACTAGTTATAGATTACGATGATTCACTTCAGGTTTACTGTATCCCTTGGACCTTCTTATTGACGATAAAACACAGAAATTGCATCGGAATTAAATAGAAAAGGCACAATGCCAACTTAAGTACAAGAAGACTGACTCTTCTTACTGACTATGTTTGGAACCATCCCTGTGACACTAGTTATAGCTTACGATGCTTCATTTCAGGTTTACTGTATCCCTCTGACCTTCTTATTGACGATGAAACACAGAAAATGCATCGGAATTAAATACAAAAGGCACAATGACGACTTAAGTACAAGAAAACTGACTCTTCTTACTGACTGCTTTGAACCTTTCCTGTGACACTAGTTATAGATTCCGATGCTTCACTTCAGGTTTACTGTATCCCTCTGCCCTTCTTATTGACGATGAAACACAGAAATTGCATCGGAATTAAATACAAAAGGCACAATGCCGACTTAAGTACAAGAAGACTGACTCTTCTTACAGTCTATGCTTTGAACCATTCCTGTGACACTAGTTATTGATTCCGATGCTTCACTTCAGCTGTACTGTATCAATCTGACATTCTTATTGACGATGAAACACAGAAATTGCATCGGAATTAAATACAAATGCACAATGCCGACTTAAGTACAAGAAGACGGACCCTTCTTACTGTCTATGTTTTGAACCATTCGTGTGACACTAGTTATAGATTCCGATGCCTCACTTCTGGTTTACTGTATCCCTTGCACCCTCTTATCGACGATGAAACACAGAATTTGCATCGGAATGAAATACAAAAGGAACAATGCCGACTTAAGTACAAGAAGACTGACCCTTCTTACTGTCTATGTTTTGAACCATTCCAGTGACACTAGTTATGGATTCCGATGCTTCACTTCAGGTTTACTGTATCCCTCTGACCTTCTTATTGACGATGAAACACAGAAATTACATCGGAATAAAATAGAAAAGGCACAATTACGACTTAAGTACAAGAAGACAGCCTCATCTTACTGACAATGTTTAGAACCCACCTGTGACACTAGTTATAGATTCCGATGCTTCACTTCAGGTTTACTGTATCCCTTGGACCTTCTTATTGACGATGAAACACAGAAATTGCATCGGAATTAATTACAAAAGGCACAATGCCGACTTAAGTACAAGAAGACTGACTCTTCGTACTGACTATGTTTTGAACCATTCCTGTGACACTAGTTATAGATTACGATGATTCACTTCAGGTTTACTGTATCCCTTGGACCTTCTTATTGACGATGAAACACAGAAATTGCATCGGAATTAAATAGAAAAGGCACAATGCCGACTTAAGTACAAGAAGACTGACTCTTCTTACTGACTATGTTTGGAACCATCCCTGTGACACTAGTTATAGCTTCCGATGCTTCACTTCAGGTTTAGTGTATCCCTCTGAACTTCTTATTGACGATGAAACACAGAAAATGCATCGGAATTAAATACAAAAGGCACAATGACGACTTAAACACAAGAAAACTGACTCTTCTTACTGACTGCTTTTGAACCTTTCCTGTGACACTAGTTATAGATTCCGATGCTTCACTTCAGGTTTACTGTATCCCTCTGACCTTCTTATTGACGATGAAACACAGAAATTGCATCGGAATTACATACAAAAGGCACAATGCCGACTTAAAAACAAGAAGACTGACCCTTCTTACTGTCTATGTTTTGAACCATTCCTGTGACACTAGTTCTAGATTCCGATGCTTCACTTCAGGTTTACTGTATCCCTCTGACCTTCTTATTGTCGATGAAACACAGAAATTGCATCGGAATTAAATACAAAAGGCACAATGCCGACTTAAGTACAAGAAGACTGACTCTTCGTACTGACTATGTTTTGAACCATTCCTGCGACACTAGTTATAGATTACGATGATTCACTTCAGGTTTACTGTATCCCTTGGAACTTCTTATTGACGATGAAACACAGATATTGCATCGGAATTAAATAGAAAAGGCACAATGCCGACATAAGTACATGTAGACTGACTCTTCTTACTGAGTGTGTTTGGAACCATCCCTGTAACACTAGTTATAGATTCCGATGCTTCACTTCAGGTTTACTGTATCCCTCTAACCTTCTTATTGACGATGAAACACAGAAATTGCATCGGAATTAAATACAAAAGGCACAATGCCGACTTAAGTACAAGAAGACTGATTCTTCTTACTCTCTATGTTTTGAACCGTTCCTGTGACACTAGTTATAGATTCCGATGCTTCACTTTAGGTTTACTGTATCCCTTGCACCTTCTTATTGACGATGAAATTCAGAAATTGCATCGGAATTAAATACAAAAGGCACAATGCCGACTTAAGTACAAGAAGACTGACTCATCTTACTGACTATGTTTTGAACCCTCCTGTGACACTAGTTATAGATTCCGATTCTTCACTTCAGGTTTACTGTATCCCTCTGACCTTCCTATTGACGATGAAACACAGAAAATGCATCGAAATTAAATACAAAAGGCACAATGACGACTTAAGTACAAGAAGACTGACTCTTCTTACTAACTGTTTTGAACCATTCCTGTGACACTAGTTATAGATTCCGATGCTTCACTTAAGGGTTACTGTATGCCTCTGACTTGCTTATCGACGATGAAACACAGATATTGCATCGGAAATAAATACAAAAGGCACAATGCCGACTTAAGTACAAGAAGACTGACTCTTCTTACTCTCTATGTTTTGAACCATTCCTGTGACACAAGTTATAGATTCCGATGCCTCATTTCAGGTTTACTGTATCCCTTGCACCTTCTTATTGACGATGAAACACAGAAATTGCATCGGAATTAAATACAAAAGGAACAATGCCGACTTAAGTACAAGAAGAGTGACCCTTCTTACTGTCTATGTTTTGAACCATTCCTGTGACACTAGTTATGGATTCCGATGCTTCACTTCAGGTTTACTGTATCCCTCTGACCTTCTTATTGACGATGAAACACAGAAATTGCATGGGAATTAAATAGAAAAGGCACAATGCCGACTTAAGTACAAGAAGACAGCCTCATCTTACTGACTATGTTTAGAGCCCTCCTGTGACACTAGTTATAGATTCTGATGCTTCACTTCAGGTTTACTGTATCCCTCTGACCTTCTTATTGACGATGAAACACAGATTTTGCATCGGAATTAAATAGAAATGGCATGATGCCGACTTAAGTACTAGAAGACTGACTCTTCGTACTGACTATGTTTTGAACCATTCCTGTGACACTAGTTATAGATTACGATGATTCACTTCGGGTTTACTGTATCCCTTGGACCTTCTTATTGACGATGAAACACAGAAATTGCATCGGAATTAAATAGAAAAGGCACAATGCCGACTTAAGTACAAGAAGACTGACTCTTCTTACTGACTATGTTTGGAACCATCCCTGTGACACTAGTTATAGCTTCCGATGCTTCACTTCAGGTTTACTGTATCCCTCTGACCTTCTTATTGTCGATGAAACACAGAAAATGCATCGGAATTAAATACAAAAGGCACAATGACGACTTAAACACAAGAAAACTGACTCTTCTTACTGACTGTTTTGAACCTTTCCTGTGACACTAGTTATAGATTCCGATGCTTCACTTCAGGTTTACTGTATCCCTCTGACCTTCTTATTGACGATGAAACACAGAAATTGCATCGGAATTAAATACAAAAGGCACAATGCCGACTTAAGTATAAGAAGACTGACTCTTCTTTCAGTCTATGCTTTGAACCATTCCTGTGACACTAGTTACAGATTCCGATGCTTCACTTCAGCTTTACTGTATCAATCTGACCTTCTTATTGACGATGAAACACAGAAATTGCATCGGAATTAAATACAAATGCACAATGCCGACTTAAGTACAAGAAGACTGACCCTTCTTACTGCCTATGTTTTGAACCATTCCTGTGACACTAGTTATAGATTCCGATGCTTCACTTCAGGTTTACTGTATCCCTCTGACCTTCTTATTGACGATGATACACAGAAATTGTATCGGAATTAAATACAAAAGGCACAATGCCGACTTAAGTACAAGAAGACTGACTCTTCGTACTGACTATGTTTTGAACCATTCCTGTGACACTAGTTATAGATTCCGATGATTCACTTCAGGTTTACTGTATCCCTTGGACCTTCTTATTGATGATGAAACAAAGAAATTGCATCGGAATTAAATACAAAAGGCACAATGCCGACTTAAGTACAAGAGGACTGACTCTTCATACTGACTATGATTGGAACCATTCCTGTGGCACTAGATATAGATTCCGATGCTTCACTTCAGGTTTACTGTACCCATGGACCTTCCTGTTGACGATGAAACACAGAAAATGCATCGGAATTGAACACAAAAGGCACAATGACGACTTAAGTACAAGAAGACTGACTCTTCTTACTGACTGTTTTGAACCATTCCTGTGACACTAGTTATAGATTCCGATGCTTCACTTCAGGTTTACTGTATCCCTCTGACGTTCTTATTGACGATGAAACACAGAGATTGCAACGGAACTAAATACAAAAGGCACAATGCCGACTTAAGTACAAGAAGACTGACTCTTCTTACTGTCTATGTTTTGAACCATTCCTGTGACACAAGTTATAGATTCCGAAGCTTCACTTCAGGTTTACTGTATCCCTTGCACCTTCTTATTGACGATGAAACACAGAAATTGCATCGGAATTAAATACAAAAGGCACAATGCCGACTTAAGTACAAGAAGACTGACCCTTCTTACTGTCTATGTTTTGAACCATTCCTGTGACACTAGTTATAGATATTGATGCTTCACTTCAGGTTTACTGTATCCCTCTGACCTTCTTATTGACGATGAAACACAGAAATTGCATCGGAATTAAAAACAAACGGCACAATGCCGACTTAAGTACAAGAAGACTGACTCTTCGTACTGACTATGTTTTGAACCATTCCTGTGACACTAGTTATAGATTACGATGATTCACTTCAGGTTTACTGTATCCCTCCGACCTTCTTATTGACGATGAAACACAGATTTTGCATCGGAATTAAATAGAAATGGCATAATGCCGACTTAAGTACAAGAAGACAAACTCTTCTTACCGACTATGATTGGAACCATTCCTGTGACACTAGTTATAGATTCCGATGCTTCACTTCAGGTTTACTGTATCCCTTGCACCTTCTTATTGACGATGAAACACAGAAATTGCATCGGAATTAATTACAAAAGGCACAATGCCGACTTAAGTACAAGAAGACTGACTCTTCGTACTGACTATGTTTTGAACCATTCCTGTGACACTAGTTATAGGTTACGATGATCCACTTCAGGTTTACTGTATCCCTTGGACCTTCTTATTGACGATGAAACACAGAAATTGCATCGGAATTAAATAGAAAAGGCACAATGCCGACTTAAGTACAAGAAGACTGACTCTTCTTACTGACTATGTTTGGAACCATCCCTGTGACACTAGTTATAGCTTCCGATGCTTCACTTCAGGTTTACTGTATCCCTCTGAACTTCTTATTGACGATGAAACACAGAAAATGCATCGGAATTAAATACAAAAGGCACAATGACGACTTAAACACAAGAAAACTGACTCTTCTTACTGACTGTTTTGAACCTTTCCTGTGACACTAGTTTTAGATTTCGATGCTTCACTTCAGGTTTACTGTATCCCTCTGACCTTCTTATTGACGATGAAACACAGAAATTGCATCGGAATTAAATACAAAAGGCACAATGCCGACTTAAGTACAAGAAGACTGACCCTTCTTACTGCCTATGTTTTGAACCATTCCTGTGACACTAGTTACAGATTCCGATGCTTCACTTCAGGTTTACTGTATCCCTCTGACCTTCTTATTGACGATGATACACAGAAATTGCATCGGAATTAAATACAAAAGGCACAATGCCGACTTAAGTACAAGAAGACTGACTCTTCGTACTGACTATGTTTTGAACCATTCCTGTGACACTAGTTATAGATTCCGATGATTCACTTCAGGTTTACTGTATCCCTTGGACCTTCTTATTGATGATGAAACAAAGAAATTGCATCGGAATTAAATACAAAAGGCACAATGCCGGCTGAAGTACAAGAAGACTGACTCTTCATTCTGACTATGATTGGAACCATTCCTGTGGCATTAGATATAGATTCCGATGCTTCACTTCAGGTTTACTGTACCCTTGGACCTTCCTGTTGACGATAAAACACAGAAAATGCATCGGAATTGAATACAAAAGGCACAATGACGACTTAAGTACAAGAAGACTGACTCTTCTTACTGACTGCTTTGAACCATTCCTGTGACACTAGTTATAGATTGCGATGCTTCACTTCAGGTTTACTGTATCCCTCTGACGTTCTTATTGACGATGAAACACAGAGATTGCATCGGAATTAAATACAAAAGGCACAATGCCGACTTAAGTACAAGAAGACTGACTCTTCTTACTGTCTATGTTTTGAACCATTCCTGTGACACTAGTTATAGATTCCGATGCTTCACTTCAGGTTTACTGTATCCCTCTGACCTTCTTATTGACGATGAAACACAGAAATTGCATCGGAATTAAAAACAAACGGCACAATGCCGACTTAAGTACAAGAAGACTGACTCTTCGTACTGACTACGCTTTGAACCATTCCTGTGACACTAGTCATAGATTACGATGATTCACTTCAGGTTTACTGTATCCCTTGGACCTTCTTATTGACGATGAAACACAGAAATTGCATCGGAAATAAATAGAAAAGGCACAATGCCGACTTAAGTACAAGAAGATTGACTCTTCTTTCTGATTGTGTTTGGAACCATTCCTGTGACACTAGTTATAGATTCCGATGCTTCACTTTAGGTTTACTGTATCCCTCTGACTTTCTTATTGACGATGAAAGACAGAAATTGCATCGGAATTAAATACAAAGGGCACAATGCCGACTTAAGTACAAGAAGACTGACTCTTCTTACTGACTATGTTTGGAACCATCCCTGTGACACTAGTTATAGCTTCCGATGCTTCACTTCAGGTTTACTGTATCCCTCTGAACTTCTTATTGACGATGAAACACAGAAAATGCATCGGAATTAAATACAAAAGGCACAATGACGACTTAAACACAAGAAAACTGACTCTTCTTACTGACTGTTTTGAACCTTTCCTGTGACACTAGTTATAGATTCCGATGCTTCACTTCAGGTTTACTGTATCCCTCTGACCTTCTTATTGACGATGAAACACAGAAATTGCATCGGAATTAAATACAAAAGGCACAATGCCGACTTAAGTACAAGAAGACTGACCCTTCTTACTGCCTATGTTTTGAACCATTCCTGTGACACTAGTTACAGATTCCGATGCTTCACTTCAGGTTTACTGTATCCCTCTGACCTTTTTATTGACGATGATACACAGAAATTGCATCGGAATTAAATACAAAAGGCACAATGCCGACTTAAGTACAGAAGACTGACTCTTCGTACTGACTATGTTTTGAACCATTCCTGTGACACTAGTTATAGATTCCGATGATTCACTTCAGGTTTACTGTATCCCTTGGACCTTCTTATTGATGATGAAACAAAGAAATTGCATCGGAATTAAATACAAAAGGCACAATGCCGGCTGAAGTACAAGAAGACTGACTCTTCATTCTGACTATGATTGGAACCATTCCTGTGGCACTAGATATAGATTCCGATGCTTCACTTCAGGTTTACTGTACCCTTGGACCTTCCTGTTGACGATAAAACACAGAAAATGCATCGGAATTGAATACAAAAGGCACAATGACGACTTAAGTACAAGAAGACTGACTCTTCTTACTGACTGTTTTGAACCATTCCTGTGACACTAGTTATAGATTCCGATGCTTCACTTCAGGTTTACTGTATCCCTCTGACGTTCTTATTGACGATGAAACACAGAGATAGCATCGGAATTAAATACAAAAGGCACAATGCCGACTTAAGTACAAGAAGACTGACTCTTCTTACTGTCTATGTTTTGAACCATTCCTGTGACACTAGTTATAGATTCCGATGCTTCACTTCAGGTTTACTGTATCCCTCTGACCTTCTTATTGACGATGAAACACAGAAATTGCATCGGAAATAAAAACAAACGGCACAATGCCGACTTAAGTACAAGAAGACTGACTCTTCGTACTGACTACGCTTTGAACCATTCCTGTGACACTAGTCATAGATTACGATGATTCACTTCAGGTTTACTGTATCCCTTGGACCTTCTTATTGACGATGAAACACAGAAATTGCATCGGAAATAAATAGAAAAGGCACAATGCCGACTTAAGTACAAGAAGATTGACTCTTCTTTCTGATTGTGTTTGGAACCATTCCTGTGACACTAGTTATAGATTCCGATGCTTCACTTTAGGTTTACTGTATCCCTCTGACTTTCTTATTGACGATGAAAGACAGAAATTGCATCGGAATTAAATACAAAGGGCACAATGCCGACTTAAGTACAAGAAGACTGACCCTTCTTACTGTCTATGTTTTGAACCATTCCTGTGACACTAGTTATAGATTCCGATGCTTCGCCTCCAGTTTAGTGTATCCCTCTGACCTTCTTATTGACGATGAAACACAGAAATTGCATCGGAATTAATTACAAAAGGCACAATGCCGACTTAAGTACAAGAAGACTGACTCTTCGTACTGACTATGTTTTGAACCATTTCTGTGACACTAGTTATAGATTACGATGATTCACTTCAGGTTTACTGTATCCGTTGGACCTTCCTATTGACGATGAAACACAGAAATTGCATCGGAATTAAATAGAAAAGGCACAATGCCGACTTAAGTACAAGAAGACAGCCTCATCTTACTGACTATGTTTAGAACCCTCCTGTGACACTAGTTATAGATTCTGATGCTTCACTTCAGGTTTACTGTATCCCTCTGACCTTCTTATTGACGATGAAACACAGATTTTGCATCGGAATTAAATAGAAATGGCATAATGCCGACTTAAGTACAAGAAGACAAACTCTTCTTACCGACTATGATTGGAACCATTCCTGTGACACTAGTTATAGATTCCGATGCTTCACTTCAGGTTTACTGTATCCCTTGCACCTTCTTATTGACGATGAAACACAGAAATTGCATCGGAATTAATTACAAAAGGCACAATGCCGACTTAAGTACAAGAAGACTGACTCTTCGTACTGACTATGTTTTGAACCATTCCTGTGACACTAGTTATAGATTACGATGATCCACTTCAGGTTTACTGTATCCCTTGGACCTTCTTATTGACGATGAAACACAGAAATTGCATCGGAATTAAATAGAAAAGGCACAATGCCGACTTAAGTACAAGAAGACTGACTCTTCTTACTGACTATGTTTGGAACCATCCCTGTGACACTAGTTATAGCTTCCGATGCTTCACTTCAGGTTTACTGTATCCCTCTGAACTTCTTATTGACGATGAAACACAGAAAATGCATCGGAATTAAATACAAAAGGCACAATGACGACTTAAACACAAGAAAACTGACTCTTCTTACTGACTGTTTTGAACCTTTCCTGTGACACTAGTTATAGATTCCGATGCTTCACTTCAGGTTTACTGTATCCCTCTGACCTTCTTATTGACGATGAAACACAGAAATTGCATCGGAATTAAATACAAAAGGCACAATGCCGACTTAAGTACAAGAAGACTGACCCTTCTTACTGCCTATGTTTTGAACCATTCCTGTGACACTAGTTACAGATTCCGATGCTTCACTTCAGGTTTACTGTATCCCTCTGACCTTCTTATTGACGATGATACACAGAAATTGCATCGGAATTAAATACAAAAGGCACAATGCCGACTTAAGTACAAGAAGACTGACTCTTCGTACCGACTATGTTTTGAACCATTCCTGTGACACTAGTTATAGATTCCGATGATTCACTTCAGGTTTACTGTATCCCTTGGACCTTCTTATTGATGATGAAACAAAGAAATTGCATCGGAATTAAATACAAAAGGCACAATGCCGGCTGAAGTACAAGAAGACTGACTCTTCATTCTGACTATGATTGGAACCATTCCTGTGGCACTAGATATAGATTCCGATGCTTCACTTCAGGTTTACTGTACCCTTGGACCTTCCTGTTGACGATAAAACACAGAAAATGCATCGGAATTGAATACAAAAGGCACAATGACGACTTAAGTACAAGAAGACTGACTCTTCTTACTGACTGTTTTGAACCATTCCTGTGACACTAGTTATAGATTCCGATGCTTCACTTCAGGTTTACTGTATCCCTCTGACGTTCTTATTGACGATGAAACACAGAGATTGCATCGGAATTAAATACAAAAGGCACAATGCCGACTTAAGTACAAGAAGACTGACTCTTCTTACTGTCTATGTTTTGAACCATTCCTGTGACACTAGTTATAGATTCCGATGCTTCACTTCAGGTTTACTGTATCCCTCTGACCTTCTTATTGACGATGAAACACAGAAATTGCATCGGAATTAAAAACAAGCGGCACAATGCCGACTTAAGTACAAGAAGACTGACTCTTCGTACTGACTACGCTTTGAACCATTCCTGTGACACTAGTCATAGATTACGATGATTCACTTCAGGTTTACTGTATCCCTTGGACCTTCTTATTGACGATGAAACACAGAAATTGCATCGGAAATAAATAGAAAAGGCACAATGCCGACTTAAGTACAAGAAGATTGACTCTTCTTTCTGATTGTGTTTGGAACCATTCCTGTGACACTAGTTATAGATTCCGATGCTTCACTTTAGGTTTACTGTATCCCTCTGACTTTCTTATTGACGATGAAAGACAGAAATTGCATCGGAATTAAATACAAAGGGCACAATGCCGACTTAAGTACAAGAAGACTGACTCTTCTTACTGACTATGTTTGGAACCATCCCTGTGACACTAGTTATAGCTTCCGATGCTTCACTTCAGGTTTACTGTATCCCTCTGAACTTCTTATTGACGATGAAACACAGAAAATGCATCGGAATTAAATACAAAAGGCACAATGACGACTTAAACACAAGAAAACTGACTCTTCTTACTGACTGTTTTGAACCTTTCCTGTGACACTAGTTATAGATTCCGATGCTTCACTTCAGGTTTACTGTATCCCTCTGACCTTCTTATTGACGATGAAACACAGAAATTGCATCGGAATTAAATACAAAAGGCACAATGCCGACTTAAGTACAAGAAGACTGACCCTTCTTACTGCCTATGTTTTGAACCATTCCTGTGACACTAGTTACAGATTCCGATGCTTCACTTCAGGTTTACTGTATCCCTCTGACCTTTTTATTGACGATGATACACAGAAATTGCATCGGAATTAAATACAAAAGGCACAATGCCGACTTAAGTACAGAAGACTGACTCTTCGTACTGACTATGTTTTGAACCATTCCTGTGACACTAGTTATAGATTCCGATGATTCACTTCAGGTTTACTGTATCCCTTGGACCTTCTTATTGATGATGAAACAAAGAAATTGCATCGGAATTAAATACAAAAGGCACAATGCCGGCTGAAGTACAAGAAGACTGACTCTTCATTCTGACTATGATTGGAACCATTCCTGTGGCACTAGATATAGATTCCGATGCTTCACTTCAGGTTTACTGTACCCTTGGACCTTCCTGTTGACGATAAAACACAGAAAATGCATCGGAATTGAATACAAAAGGCACAATGACGACTTAAGTACAAGAAGACTGACTCTTCTTACTGACTGTTTTGAACCATTCCTGTGACACTAGTTATAGATTCCGATGCTTCACTTCAGGTTTACTGTATCCCTCTGACGTTCTTATTGACGATGAAACACAGAGATTGCATCGGAATTAAATACAAAAGGCACAATGCCGACTTAAGTACAAGAAGACTGACTCTTCTTACTGTCTATGTTTTGAACCATTCCTGTGACACTAGTTATAGATTCCGATGCTTCACTTCAGGTTTACTGTATCCCTCTGACCTTCTTATTGACGATGAAACACAGAAATTGCATCGGAATTAAAAACAAACGGCACAATGCCGACTTAAGTACAAGAAGACTGACTCTTCGTACTGACTACGCTTTGAACCATTCCTGTGACACTAGTCATAGATTACGATGATTCACTTCAGGTTTACTGTATCCCTTGGACCTTCTTATTGACGATGAAACACAGAAATTGCATCGGAAATAAATAGAAAAGGCACAATGCCGACTTAAGTACAAGAAGATTGACTCTTCTTTCTGATTGTGTTTGGAACCATTCCTGTGACACTAGTTATAGATTCCGATGCTTCACTTTAGGTTTACTGTATCCCTCTGACTTTCTTATTGACGATGAAAGACAGAAATTGCATCGGAATTAAATACAAAGGGCACAATGCCGACTTAAGTACAAGAAGACTGACTCTTCTTACTGTCTATGTTTTGAACCATTCCTGTGACACTAGTTATAGATTCCGATGCTTCGCCTCCAGTTTAGTGTATCCCTCTGACCTTCTTATTGACGATGAAACACAGAAATTGCATCGGAATTAATTACAAAAGGCACAATGCCGACTTAAGTACAAGAAGACTGACTCTTCGTACTGACTATGTTTTGAACCATTTCTGTGACACTAGTTATAGATTACGATGATTCACTTCAGGTTTACTGTATCCGTTGGACCTTCCTATTGACGATGAAACACAGAAATTGCATCGGAATTAAATAGAAAAGGCACAATGCCGACTTAAGTACAAGAAGACAGCCTCATCTTACTGACTATGTTTAGAACCCTCCTGTGACACTAGTTATAGATTCTGATGCTTCACTTCAGGTTTACTGTATCCCTCTGACCTTCTTATTGACGATGAAACACAGATTTTGCATCGGAATTAAATAGAAATGGCATAATGCCGACTTAAGTACAAGAAGACAAACTCTTCTTACCGACTATGATTGGAACCATTCCTGTGACACTAGTCATAGATGCCGATGCTTCACTTCAGGTTTACTGTATCCCTTGCACCTTCTTATTGACGATGAAACACAGAAATTGCATCGGAATTAATTACAAAAGGCACAATGCCGACTTAAGTACAAGAAGACTGACTCTTCGTACTGACTATGTTTTGAACCATTCCTGTGACACTAGTTATAGATTACGATGATTCACTTCAGGTTTACTGTATCCCTTGGACCTTCTTATTGACGATGAAACACAGAAATTGCATCGGAATTAAATAGAAAAGGCACAATGCCGACTTAAGTACAAGAAGACTGACTCTTCTTACTGACTATGTTTGGAACCATCCCTGTGACACTAGTTATAGCTTCCGATGCTTCACTTCAGGTTTACTGTATCCCTCTGAACTTCTTATTGACGATGAAACACAGAAAATGCATCGGAATTAAATACAAAAGGCACAATGACGACTTAAACACAAGAAAACTGACTCTTCTTACTGACTGTTTTGAACCTTTCCTGTGACACTAGTTATAGATTCCTATGCTTCACTTCAGGTTTACTGTATCCCTCTGACCTTCTTATTGACGATGAAACACAGAAATTGCATCGGAATTACATACAAAAGGCACAATGCCGACTTAAGTACAAGAAGACTGACCCTTCTTACTGTCTATGTTTTGAACCATTCCTGTGACACTAGTTCTAGATTCCGATGCTTCACTTCAGGTTTACTGTATCCCTCTGACCTTCTTATTGTTGATGAAACACAGAAATTGCATCGGAATTAAATACAAAAGGCACAATGCCGACTTAAGTACAAGAAGACTGACTCTTCGTACTGACTATGATTTGAACCATTCCTGCGACACTAGTTATAGATTACGATGATTCACTTCAGGTTTACTGTATCCCTCTGACCTTCTTATTGACGATGAAACACAGAAATTGCATCGGAATTAAATACAAAAGGCACAATGCCGACTTAAGTATAAGAAGACTGACTCTTCTTTCAGTCTATGCTTTGAACCATTCCTGTGACACTAGTTACAGATTCCGATGCTTCACTTCAGCTTTACTGTATCAATCTGACCTTCTTATTGACGATGAAACACAGAAATTGCATCGGAATTAAATACAAATGCACAATGCCGACTTAAGTACAAGAAGACTGACCCTTCTTACTGCCTATGTTTTGAACCATTCCTGTGACACTAGTTATAGATTCCGATGCTTCACTTCAGGTTTACTGTATCCCTCTGACCTTCTTATTGACGATGATACACAGAAATTGTATCGGAATTAAATACAAAAGGCACAATGCCGACTTAAGTACAAGAAGACTGACTCTTCGTACTGACTATGTTTTGAACCATTCCTGTGACACTAGTTATAGATTCCGATGATTCACTTCAGGTTTACTGTATCCCTTGGACCTTCTTATTGATGATGAAACAAAGAAATTGCATCGGAATTAAATACAAAAGGCACAATGCCGACTTAAGTACAAGAGGACTGACTCTTCATACTGACTATGATTGGAACCATTCCTGTGGCACTAGATATAGATTCCGATGCTTCACTTCAGGTTTACTGTACCCATGGACCTTCCTGTTGACGATGAAACACAGAAAATGCATCGGAATTGAACACAAAAGGCACAATGACGACTTAAGTACAAGAAGACTGACTCTTCTTACTGACTGTTTTGAACCATTCCTGTGACACTAGTTATAGATTCCGATGCTTCACTTCAGGTTTACTGTATCCCTCTGACGTTCTTATTGACGATGAAACACAGAGATTGCATCGGAATTAAATACAAAAGTCACAATGCCGACTTAAGTACAAGAAGACTGACTCTTCTTACTGTCTATGTTTTGAACCATTCCTGTGACACAAGTTATAGATTCCGAAGCTTCACTTCAGGTTTACTGTATCCCTTGCACCTTCTTATTGACGATGAAACACAGAAATTGCATCGGATTTAAATACAAAAGGCACAATGCCGACTTAAGTACAAGAAGACTGACCCTTCTTACTGTCTATGTTTTGAACCATTCCTGTGACACTAGTTATAGATTTTGATGCTTCACTTCAGGTTTACTGTATCCCTCTGACCTTCTTATTGACGATGAAACACAGAAATTGCATCGGAATTAAAAACAAACGGCACAATGCCGACTTAAGTACAAGAAGACTGACTCTTCGTACTGACTATGTTTTGAACCATTCCTGTGACACTAGTTATAGATTCCGATGATTCACTTCAGGTTTACTGTATCCCTTGGACCTTCTTATTGATGATGAAACAAAGAAATTGCATCGGAATTAAATACAAAAGGCACAATGCCGGCTGAAGTACAAGAAGACTGACTCTTCATTCTGACTATGATTGGAACCATTCCTGTGGCACTAGATATAGATTCCGATGCTTCACTTCAGGTTTACTGTACCCTTGGACCTTCCTGTTGACGATAAAACACAGAAAATGCATCGGAATTGAATACAAAAGGCACAATGACGACTTAAGTACAAGAAGACTGACTCTTCTTACTGACTGTTTTGAACCATTCCTGTGACACTAGTTATAGATTCCGATGCTTCACTTCAGGTTTACTGTATCCCTCTGACGTTCTTATTGACGATGAAACACAGAGATTGCATCGGAATTAAATACAAAAGGCACAATGCCGACTTAAGTACAAGAAGACTGACTCTTCTTACTGTCTATGTTTTGAACCATTCCTGTGACACTAGTTATAGATTCCGATGCTTCACTTCAGGTTTACTGTATTCTTATTGACGATGAAACACAGAAATTGCATCGGAATTAAAAACAAACGGCACAATGCCGACTTAAGTACAAGAAGACTGACTCTTCGTACTGACTACGCTTTGAACCATTCCTGTGACACTAGTCATAGATTACGATGATTCACTTCAGGTTTACTGTATCCCTTGGACCTTCTTATTGACGATGAAACACAGAAATTGCATCGGAAATAAATAGAAAAGGCACAATGCCGACTTAAGTACAAGAAGATTGACTCTTCTTTCTGATTGTGTTTGGAACCATTCCTGTGACACTAGTTATAGATTCCGATGCTTCACTTTAGGTTTACTGCATCCCTCTGACTTTCTTATTGACGATGAAAGACAGAAATTGCATCGGAATTAAATACAAAGGGCACAATGCCGACTTAAGTACAAGAAGACTGACTCTTCTTACTGTCTATGTTTTGAACCATTCCTGTGACACTAGTTATAGATTCCGATGCTTCGCCTCCAGTTTAGTGTATCCCTCTGACCTTCTTATTGACGATGAAACACAGAAATTGCATCGGAATTAATTACAAAAGGCACAATGCCGACTTAAGTACAAGAAGACTGACTCTTCGTACTGACTATGTTTTGAACCATTTCTGTGACACTAGTTATAGATTACGATGATTCACTTCAGGTTTACTGTATCCGTTGGACCTTCCTATTGACGATGAAACACAGAAATTGCATCGGAATTAAATAGAAAAGGCACAATGCCGACTTAAGTACAAGAAGACAGCCTCATCTTACTGACTATGTTTAGAACCCTCCTGTGACACTAGTTATAGATTCTGATGCTTCACTTCAGGTTTACTGTATCCCTCTGACCTTCTTATTGACGATGAAACACAGATTTTGCATCGGAATTAAATAGAAATGGCATAATGCCTACTTAAGTACAAGAAGACAAACTCTTCTTACCGACTATGATTGGAACCATTCCTGTGACACTAGTCATAGATGCCGATGCTTCACTTCAGGTTTACTGTATCCCTTGCACCTTCTTATTGACGATGAAACACAGAAATTGCATCGGAATTAATTACAAAAGGCACAATGCCGACTTAAGTACAAGAAGACTGACTCTTCGTACTGACTATGTTTTGAACCATTCCTGTGACACTAGTTATAGATTACGATGATTCACTTCAGGTTTACTGTATCCCTTGGACCTTCTTATTGACGATGAAACACAGAAATTGCATCGGAATTAAATAGAAAAGGCACAATGCCGACTTAAGTACAAGAAGACTGACTCTTCTTACTGACTATGTTTGGAACCATCCCTGTGACACTAGTTATAGCTTCCGATGCTTCACTTCAGGTTTACTGTATCCCTCTGAACTTCTTATTGACGATGAAACACAGAAAATGCATCGGAATTAAATACAAAAGGCACAATGACGACTTAAACACAAGAAAACTGACTCTTCTTACTGACTGTTTTGAACCTTTCCTGTGACACTAGTTATAGATTCCTATGCTTCACTTCAGGTTTACTGTATCCCTCTGACCTTCTTATTGACGATGAAACACAGAAATTGCATCGGAATTACATACAAAAGGCACAATGCCGACTTAAGTACAAGAAGACCGACCCTTCTTACTGTCTATGTTTTGAACCATTCCTGTGACACTAGTTCTAGATTCCGATGCTTCACTTCAGGTTTACTGTATCCCTCTGACCTTCTTATTGTCGATGAAACACAGAAATTGCATCGGAATTAAATACAAAAGGCACAATGCCGACTTAAGTACAAGAAGACTGACTCTTCGTACTGACTATGATTTGAACCATTCCTGCGACACTAGTTATAGATTACGATGATTCACTTCAGGTTTACTGTATCCCTCTGACCTTCTTATTGACGATGAAACACAGAAATTGCATCGGAATTAAATACAAAAGGCACAATGCCGACTTAAGTATAAGAAGACTGACTCTTCTTTCAGTCTATGCTTTGAACCATTCCTGTGACACTAGTTACAGATTCCGATGCTTCACTTCAGCTTTACTGTATCAATCTGACCTTCTTATTGACGATGAAACACAGAAATTGCATCGGAATTAAATACAAATGCACAATGCCGACTTAAGTACAAGAAGACTGACCCTTCTTACTGCCTATGTTTTGAACCATTCCTGTGACACTAGTTATAGATTCCGATGCTTCACTTCAGGTTTACTGTATCCCTCTGACCTTCTTATTGACGATGATACACAGAAATTGTATCGGAATTAAATACAAAAGGCACAATGCCGACTTAAGTACAAGAAGACTGACTCTTCGTACTGACTATGTTTTGAACCATTCCTGTGACACTAGTTATAGATTCCGATGATTCACTTCAGGTTTACTGTATCCCTTGGACCTTCTTATTGATGATGAAACAAAGAAATTGCATCGGAATTAAATACAAAAGGCACAATGCCGAATTAAGTACAAGAGGAATGACTCTTCATACTGACTATGATTGGAACCATTCCTGTGGCACTAGATATAGATTCCGATGCTTCACTTCAGGTTTACTGTACCCATGGACCTTCCTGTTGACGATGAAACACAGAAAATGCATCGGAATTGAACACAAAAGGCACAATGACGACTTAAGTACAAGAAGACTGACTCTTCTTACTGACTGTTTTGAACCATTCCTGTGACACTAGTTATAGATTCCGATGCTTCACTTCAGGTTTACTGTATCCCTCTGACGTTCTTATTGACGATGAAACACAGAGATTGCATCGGAATTAAATACAAAAGTCACAATGCCGACTTAAGTACAAGAAGACTGACTCTTCTTACTGTCTATGTTTTGAACCATTCCTGTGACACAAGTTATAGATTCCGAAGCTACACTTCAGGTTTACTGTATCCCTTGCACCTTCTTATTGACGATGAAACACAGAAATTGCATCGGATTTAAATACAAAAGGCACAATGCCGACTTAAGTACAAGAAGACTGACCCTTCTTACTGTCTATGTTTTGAACCATTCCTGTGACACTAGTTATAGATTTTGATGCTTCACTTCAGGTTTACTGTATCCCTCTGACCTTCTTATTGACGATGAAACACAGAAATTGCATCGGAATTAAAAACAAACGGCACAATGCCGAGTTAAGTACAAGAAGACTGACTCTTCGTACTGACTATGTTTTGAACCATTCCTGTGACACTAGTTATAGATTACGATGATTCACTTCAGGTTTACTGTATCCCTCTGACCTTCTTATTGACGATGAAACACAGATTTTGCATCGGAATTAAATAGAAATGGCATAATGCCGACTTAAGTACAAGAAGACAAACTCTTCTTACCGACTATGATTGGAACCATTCCTGTGACACTAGTTATAGATTCCGATGCTTCACTTCAGGTTTACTGTATCCCTTGCACCTTCTTATTGACGATGAAACACAGAAATTGCATCGGAATTAATTACAAAAGCACAATGCCGACTTAAGTACAAGAAGACTGACTCTTCGTACTGACTATGTTTTGAACCATTTCTGTGACACTAGTTATAGATTACGATGATCCACTTCAGGTTTACTGTATCCCTTGGACCTTCTTATTGACGATGAAACACAGAAATTGCATCGGAATTAAATAGAAAAGGCACAATGCCGACTTAAGTACAAGAAGACTGACTCTTCTTACTGACTATGTTTGGAACCATCCGCGTGACACTAGTTATAGCTTCCGATGCTTCACTTCAGGTTTACTGTATCCCTCTGAACTTCTTATTGACGATGAAACACAGAAAATGCATCGGAATTAAATACAAAAGGCACAATGACGACTTAAACACAAGAAAACTGACTCTTCTTACTGACTGTTTTGAACCTTTCCTGTGACACTAGTTATAGATTCCGATGCTTCACTTCAGGTTTACTGTATCCCTCTGACCTTCTTATTGACGATGAAACACAGAAATTGCATCGGAATTAAATACAAAAGGCACAATGCCGACTTAAGTACAAGAAGACTGACCCTTCTTACTGCCTATGTTTGAACCATTCCTGTGACACTAGTTACAGATTCCGATGCTTCACTTCAGGTTTACTGTATCCCTCTGACCTTCTTATTGACGATGATACACAGAAATTGCATCGGAATTAAATACAAAAGGCACAATGCCGACTTAAGTACAAGAAGACTGACTCTTCGTACTGACTATGTTTTGAACCATTCCTGTGACACTAGTTATAGATTCCGATGATTCACTTCAGGTTTACTGTATCCCTTTGGAACTTCTTATTGACGATGAAACACAGATATTGCATCGGAATTAAATAGAAAAGGCACAATGCCGACATAAGTACATGTAGACTGACTCTTCTTACTGACTGTGTTTGGAACCATCCCTGTAACACTAGTTATAGATTCCGATGCTTCACTTCAGGTTTACTGTATCCCTCTGACCTTCTTATTGACGATGAAACACAGAAATTGCATCGGAATTAAATACAAAAGGCACAATGCCGACTTAAGTACAAGAAGACTGACTCTTCTTACTGACTGTTTTGAACCATTCCTGTGACACTAGTTATAGATTCCGATGCTTCACTTCAGGTTTACTGTATCCCTCTGACGTTCTTATTGACGATGAAACACAGAGATTGCATCGGAATTAAATACAAAAGGCACAATGCCGACTTAAGTACAAGAAGACTGACTCTTCTTACTGTCTATGTTTTGAACCATTCCTGTGACACTAGTTATAGATTCCGATGCTTCACTTCAGGTTTACTGTATCCCTCTGACCTTCTTATTGACGATGATACACAGAAATTGTATCGGAATTAAATACAAAAGTCACAATGCCGACTTAAGTACAAGAAGACTGACTCTTCGTACTGACTATGTTTTGAACCATTCCTGTGACACTAGTTATAGATTCCGATGATTCACTTCAGGTTTACTGTATCCCTTGGACCTTCTTATTGATGATGAAACAAAGAAATTGCATCGGAATTAAATACAAAAGGCACAATGCCGACTTAAGTACAAGAGGACTGACTCTTCATACTGACTATGATTGGAACCATTTCCTGTGGCACTAGATATAGATTCCGATGCTTCACTTCAGGTTTACTGTACCCATGGACCTTCCTGTTGACGATGAAACACAGAAAATGCATCGGAATTGAACACAAAAGGCACAATGACGACTTAAGTACAAGAAGACTGACTCTTCTTACTGACTGTTTTGAACCATTCCTGTGACACTAGTTATAGATTCCGATGCTTCACTTCAGGTTTACTGTATCCCTCTGACGTTCTTATTGACGATGAAACACAGAGATTGCATCGGAATTAAATACAAAAGTCCCAATGCCGACTTAAGTACAAGAAGACTGACTGTTCTTACTGTCTATGTTTTGAACCATTCCTGTGACACAAGTTATAAATTCCGAAGCTTCACTTCAGGTTTACTGTATCCCTTGCACCTTCTTATTGACGATGAAACACAGAAATTGCATCGGATTTAAATACAAAAGGCACAATGCCGACTTAAGTACAAGAAGACTGACCCTTCTTACTGTCTATGTTTTGAACCATTCCTGTGACACTAGTTATAGATTTTGATGCTTCACTTCAGGTTTACTGTATCCCTCTGACCTTCTTATTGACGATGAAACACAGAAATTCATCGGAATTAAAAACAAACGGCACAATGCCAACTTAAGTACAAGAAGACTGACTCTTCGTACTGACTATGTTTTGAACCATTCCTGTGACACTAGTTATAGATTACGATGATTCACTTCAGGTTTACTGTATCCCTCTGACCTTCTTATTGACGATGAAACACAGATTTTGCATCGGAATTAAATAGAAATGGCATAATGCCGACTTAAGTACAAGAAGACAAACTCTTCTTACCGACTATGATTGGAACCATTCCTGTGACACTAGTTATAGATTCCGATGCTTCACTTCAGGTTTACTGTATCCCTTGCACCTTCTTATTGACGATGAAACACAGAAATTGCATCGGAATTAATTACAAAAGGCACAATGCCGACTTAAGTACAAGAAGACTGACTCTTCGTACTGACTATGTTTTGAACCATTTCTGTGACACTAGTTATAGATTACGATGATCCACTTCAGGTTTACTGTATCCCTTGGACCTTCTTATTGACGATGAAACACAGAAATTGCATCGGAATTAAATAGAAAAGGCACAATGCTGACTTAAGTACAAGAAGACTGACTCTTCTTACTGACTATGTTTGGAACCATCCGCGTGACACTAGTTATAGCTTCCGATGCTTCACTTCAGGTTTACTGTATCCCTCTGAACTTCTTATTGACGATGAAACACAGAAAATGCATCGGAATTAAATACAAAAGGCACAATGACGACTTAAACACAAGAAAACTGACTCTTCTTACTGACTGTTTTGAACCTTTCCTGTGACACTAGTTATAGATTCCGATGCTTCACTTCAGGTTTACTGTATCCCTCTGACCTTCTTATTGACGATGAAACACAGAAATTGCATCGGAATTAAATACAAAAGGCACAATGCCGACTTAAGTACAAGAAGACTGACCCTTCTTACTGCCTATGTTTGAACCATTCCTGTGACACTAGTTACAGATTCCGATGCTTCACTTCAGGTTTACTGTATCCCTCTGACCTTCTTATTGACGATGATACACAGAAATTGCATCGGAATTAAATACAAAAGGCACAATGCCGACTTAAGTACAAGAAGACTGACTCTTCGTACTGACTATGTTTTGAACCATTCCTGTGACACTAGTTATAGATTCCGATGATTCACTTCAGGTTTACTGTATCCCTTGGACCTTCTTATTGATGATGAAACAAAGAAATTGCATCGGAATTAAATACAAAAGGCACAATGCCGGCTTAAGTACAAGAAGACTGACTCTTCATACTGACTATGATTGGAACCATTCCTGTGGCACTAGATATAGATTCCGATGCTTCACTTCAGGTTTACTGTACCCTTGGACCTTCCTGTTGACGATAAAACACAGAAAATGCATCGGAATTGAATACAAAAGGCACAATGACGACTTAAGTACAAGAAGACTGACTCTTCTTACTGACTGTTTTGAACCATTCCTGTGACACTAGTTATAGATTCCGATGCTTCACTTCAGGTTTACTGTATCCCTCTGACGTTCTTATTGACGATGAAACACAGAGATTGCATCGGAATTAAATACAAAAGGCACAATGCCGACTTAAGTACAAGAAGACTGACTCTTCTTACTGTCTATGTTTTGAACCATTCCTGTGACACTAGTTATAGATTCCGATGCTTCACTTCAGGTTTACTGTATCCCTCTGACCTTCTTATTGACGATGAAACACAGAAATTGCATCGGAATTAAAAACAAACGGCACAATGCCGACTTAAGTACAAGATGACTGACTCTTCGTACTGACTACGCTTTGAACCATTCCTGTGACACTAGTCATAGATTACGATGATTCACTTCAGGTTTACTGTATCCCTTGGACCTTCTTATTGACGATGAAACTTAGAAATTGCATCGGAAATAAATAGAAAAGGCACAATGCCGACTTAAGTACAAGAAGATTGACTCTTCTTTCTGATTGTGTTTGGAACCATTCCTGTGACACTAGTTATAGATTCCGATGCTTCACTTTAGGTTTACTGTATCCCTCTGACTTTCTTATTGACGATGAAAGACAGAAATTGCATCGGAATTAAATACAAAGGGCACAATGCCGACTTAAGTACAAGAAGACTGACTCTTCTTACTGTCTATGTTTTGAACCATTCCTGTGACACTAGTTATAGATTCCGATGCTTCGCCTCCAGTTTAGTGTATCCCTCTGACCTTCTTATTGACGATGAAACACAGAAATTGCATCGGAATTAATTACAAAAGGCACAATGCCGACTTAAGTGCAAGAAGACTGACTCTTCGTACTGACTATGTTTTGAACCATTTCTGTGACACTAGTTATAGATTACGATGATTTACTTCAGGTTTACTGTATCCGTTGGACCTTCCTATTGACGATGAAACACAGAAATTGCATCGGAATTAAATAGAAAAGGCACAATGCCGACTTAAGTACAAGAAGACAAACTCTTCTTACCGACTATGATTGGAACCATTCCTGTGACACTAGTCATAGATGCCGATGCTTCACTTCAGGTTTACTGTATCCCTTGCACCTTCTTATTGACGATGAAACACAGAAATTGCATCGGAATTAATTACAAAAGGCACAATGCCGACTTAAGTACAAGAAGACTGACTCTTCGTACTGACTATGTTTTGAACCATTCCTGTGACACTAGTTATAGACTACGATGATTCACTTCAGGTTTACTGTATCCCTTGGACCTTCTTATTGACGATGAAACACAGAAATTGCATCGGAATTAAATAGAAAAGGCACAATGCCGACTTAAGTACAAGAAGACTGACTCTTCTTACTGACTATGTTTGGAACCATCCCTGTGACACTAGTTATAGCTTCCGATGCTTCACTTCAGGTTTACTGTATCCCTCTGAACTTCTTATTGACGATGAAACACAGAAAATGCATCGGAATTAAATACAAAAGGCACAATGACGACTTAAACACAAGAAAACTGACTCTTCTTACTGACTGTTTTGAACCTTTCCTGTGACACTAGTTATAGATTCCGATGCTTCACTTCAGGTTTACTGTATCCCTCTGACCTTCTTATTGACGATGAAACACAGAAATTGCATCGGAATTACATACAAAAGGCACAATGCCGACTGAAGTACAAGAAGACTGACCCTTCTTACTGTCTATGTTTTGAACCATTCCTGTGACACTAGTTCTAGATTCCGATGCTTCACTTCAGGTTTACTGTATCCCTCTGACCTTCGTATTGTCGATGAAACACAGAAATTGCATCGGAATTAAATACAAAAGGCACAATGCCGACTTAAGTACAAGAAGACTGACTCTTCGTACTGACTATGTTTTGAACCATTCCTGCGACACTAGTTATAGATTACGATGATTCACTTCAGGTTTACTGTATCCCTTTGGAACTTCTTATTGACGATGAAACACAGATATTGCATCGGAATTAAATAGAAAAGGCACAATGCCGACATAAGTACATGTAGACTGACTCTTCTTACTGACTGTGTTTGGAACCATCCCTGTAACACTAGTTATAGATTCCGATGCTTCACTTCAGGTTTACTGTATCCCTCTGACCTTCTTATTGACGATGAAACACAGAAATTGCATCGGAATTAAATACAAAAGGCACAATGCCGACTTAAGTACAAGAAGACTGATTCTTCTTACTCTCTATGTTTTGAACCATTCCTTTGACACTAGTTATAGATTCCGATGCTTCACTTTAGGTTTACTGTATCCCTTGCACCTTCTTATTGACGATGAAATACAGAAATTGCATCGGAATTAAATACAAAAGGCACAATGCCGACTTAAGTACAAGAAGACTGACTCATCTTACTGACTATGTTTTGAACCCTCCTGTGACACTAGTTATAGATTCCGAATCTTCACTTCAGGTTTACTGTATCCCTCTGACCTTCCTATTGACGATGAAACACAGAAAATGCATCGAAATTAAATACAAAAGGCACAATGACGACTTAAGTACAAAAAGACTTACTCTTCTTACTAACTGTTTTGAACCATTCCTGTGACACTAGTTATAGATTCCGATGCTTCACTTAAGGGTTACTGTATGCCTCTGACTTTCTTATCGACGATGAAACACAGAAATTGCATCGGAATTAAATACAAAAGGCACAATGCCGACTTAAGTACAAGAACACTGACTCTTCTTACTTTCTATGTTTTGAACCATTCCTGTGACACAAGTTATAGATTCCGATGCCTCATTTCAGGTTTACTGTATCCCTTGCACCTTCTTATTGACGATGAAACACAGAAATTGCATCGGAATTAAATACAAAAGGAACAATGCCGACTTAAGTACAAGAAGACTGACCCTTCTTACTGTCTATGTTTTGAACCATTCCTGTGACACTAGTTATGGATTCCGATGCTTCACTTCAGGTTTACTGTATCCCTCTGACCTTCTTATTGACGATGAAACACAGAAATTGCATGGGAATTAAATAGAAAAGGCACAATGCCGACTTAAGTACAAGAAGACAGCCTCATCTTACTGACTATGTTTAGAACCCTCCTGTGACAGTAGTTATAGATTCTGATGCTTCACTTCAGGTTTACTGTATCCCTCTGACCTTCTTATTGACGATGAAACACAGATTTTGCATCGGAATTAAATAGAAATGGCATAATGCCGACTTAAGTACAATAAGACTGACTCTTCGTACTGACTATGTTTTGAACCATTCCTGTGACACTAGTTATAGATTACGATGATTCACTTCAGGTTTACTGTATCCCTTGGACCTTCTTATTGACGATGAAACACAGAAATTGCATCGGAATTAAATAGAAAAGGCACAATGCCGACTTAAGTACAAGAAGACTGACTCTTCTTACTGACTATGTTTGGAACCATCCCTGTGACACTAGTTATAGCTTCCGATGCTTCACTTCAGGTTTACTGTATCCCTCTGACCTTCTTATTGTCGATGAAACACAGAAAATGCATCGGAATTAAATACAAAAGGCACAATGACGACTTAAACACAAGAAAACTGACTCTTCTTACTGACTGTTTTGAACCTTTCCTGTGACACTAGTTATAGATTCCGATGCTTCACTTCAGGTTTACTGTATCCCTCTGACCTTCTTATTGACGATGAAACACAGAAATTGCATCGGAATTAAATACAAATGCACAATGCCGACTTAAGTACAAGAAGACTGACCCTTCTTACTGCCTATGTTTTGAACCATTCCTGTGACACTAGTTATAGATTCCGATGCTTCACTTCAGGTTTACTGTATCCCTCTGACCTTCTTATTGACGATGATACACAGAAATTGTATCGGAATTAAATACAAAAGGCACAATGCCGACTTAAGTACAAGAAGACTGACTCTTCGTACTGACTATGTTTTGAACCATTCCTGTGACACTAGTTATAGATTCCGATGATTCACTTCAGGTTTACTGTATCCCTTGGACCTTCTTATTGATGATGAAACAAAGAAATTGCATCGGAATTAAATACAAAAGGCACAATGCCGACTTAAGTACAAGAGGACTGACTCTTCATACTGACTATGATTGGAACCATTCCTGTGGCACTAGATATAGATTCCGATGCTTCACTTCAGGTTTACTGTACCCATGGACCTTCCTGTTGACGATGAAACACAGAAAATGCATCGGAATTGAATACAAAAGGCACAATGACGACTTAAGTACAAGAAGACTGACTCTTCTTACTGACTGTTTTGAACCATTCCTGTGACACTAGTTATAGATTCCGATGCTTCACTTCAGGTTTACTGTATCCCTCTGACGTTCTTATTGACGATGAAACACAGAGATTGCATCGGAATTAAATACAAAAGGCACAATGCCGACTTAAGTACAAGAAGACTGACTCTTCTTACTGTCTATGTTTTGAACCATTCCTGTGACACAAGTTATAGATTCCGAAGCTTCACTTCAGGTTTACTGTATCCCTTGCACCTTCTTATTGACGATGAAACACAGAAATTGCATCGGAATTAAATACAAAAGGCACAATACCGACTTAAGTACAAGAAGACTGACCCTTCTTACTGTCTATGTTTTGAACCATTCCTGTGACACTAGTTATAGATTTTGATGCTTCACTTCAGGTTTACTGTATCCCTCTGACCTCCTTATTGACGATGAAACACAGAAATTGCATCGGAATTAAAAACAAACGGCACAATGCCGACTTAAGTACAAGAAGACTGACTCTTCGTACTGACTATGTTTTGAACCATTCCTGTGACACTAGTTATAGATTACGATGATTCACTTCAGGTTTACTGTATCCCTCTGACCTTCTTATTGACGATGAAACACAGATTTTGCATCGGAATTAAATAGAAATGGCATAATGCCGACTTAAGTACAAGAAGACAAACTCTTCTTACCGACTATGACTGGAACCATTCCTGTGACACTAGTTATAGATTCCGATGCTTCACTTCAGGTTTACTGTATCCCTGGCACCTTCTTATTGACGATGAAACACAGAAATTGCATCGGAATTAATTACAAAAGGCACAATGCCGACTTAAGTACAAGAAGACTGACTCTTCGTACTGACTATGTGTTGAACCATTCCTGTGACACTAGTTATAGATTACGATGATCCACTTCAGGTTTACTGTATCCCTTGGACCTTCTTATTGACGATGAAACACAGAAATTGCATCGGAATTAAATAGAAAAGGCACAATGCCGACTTAAGTACAAGAAGACTGACTCTTCTTACTGACTATGTTTGGAACCATCCCTGTGACACTAGTTATAGGTTCCGATGCTTCACTTCAGGTTTACTGTATCCCTCTGAACTTCTTACTGACGATGAAACACAGAAAATGCATCGGAATTAAATACAAAAGGCACAATGACGACTTAAACACAAGAAAACTGACTCTTCTTACTGACTGTTTTGAACCTTTCCTGTGACACTAGTTATAGATTCCGATGCTTCACTTCAGGTTTACTGTATCCCTCTGACCTTCTTATTGACGATGAAACACAGAAATTGCATCGGAATTACATACAAAAGGCACAATGCCGACTTAAGAACAAGAAGACTGACCCTTCTTACTGCCTATGTTTTGAACCATTCCTGTGACACTAGTTACAGATTCCGATGCTTCACTTCAGGTTTACTGTATCCCTCTGACCTTCTTATTGACGATGATACACAGAAATTGCATCGGAATTAAATACAAAAGGCACAATGCCGACTTAAGTACAAGAAGACTGACTCTTCGTACTGACTATGTTTTGAACCATTCCTGTGACACTAGTTATAGATTCCGATGATTCACTTCAGGTTTACTGTATCCCTTGGACCTTCTTATTAATGATGAAACAAAGAAATTGCATCGGAATTAAATACAAAAGGCACAATGCCGGCTTAAGTACAAGAAGACTGACTCTTCATACTGACTATGATTGGAACCATTCCTGTGGCACTAGATATAGATTCCGATGCTTCACTTCAGGTTTACTGTACCCTTGGACCTTCCTGTTGACGATGAAACACAGAAAATGCATCGGAATTGAATACAAAAGGCACAATGACGACTTAAGTACAAGAAGACTGACTCTTCTTACTGACTGTTTTGAACCATTCCAGTGACACAAGTTATAAATTCCGAAGCTTCACTTCTGGTTTACTGTATCCCTTGCACCTTCTTATTGACGATGAAACACAGAAATTGCATCGGAATTAAATACAAAAGGCACAATGCCGACTTAAGTACAAGAAGACTGTCCCTTCTTACTGTCTATGTTTTGAACCATTCCTGTGACACTAGTTATAGATTCTGATGCTTCACTTCAGGTTTACTGTATCCCTCTGACCTTCTTATTGACGATGAAACACAGAAATTGCATCGGAATTAAAAACAAACGGCACAATGCCGACTTAAGTACAAGAAGACTGACTCTTCGTACTGACTATGCTTTGAACCATTTCTGTGACACTAGTTATAGATTACGATGATTCACTTCAGGTTTACTGTATCCCTTGGACCTTCTTATTGACGATGAAACACAGAAATTGCATAGGAATTAAATAGAAAAGGCACAATGCCGACTTAAGTACAAGAAGACTGACTCTTCTTACTGACTTAGTTTGGAACCATCCCTGTGACACTAGTTATAGCTTCCGATGCTTCACTTCAGGTTTACTGTATCCCTCTGACCTTCCTAAAGACGATGAAACACAGAAAATGCATCGGAAATAAATACAAAAGGCACAATGCCGACTTAAGTACAAGAAGACTGACTCTTCTTTCTGTTTGTATTTGGAACCACTCCTGTGACGCTAGTTATAGATTCCGATGCTTCACTTTAGGTTTACTGTATCCCTCTGACTTTCTTATTGACGATGAAAGACAGAAATTCCTTCGGAATTAAATACAAAGGGCACAATGCCGACTTAAGTAGAAGAAGACTGACTCTTCTTACTGTCTATGTTTTGAACCATTCCTGTGACACTAGTTATAGATTCCGATGCTTCACCTCAGGTTTAGTGTATCCCTCTGACCTTCTTATTGACGATGAAACACAGAAATTGCATCGGAATTAATTACAAAAGGCACAATGCCGACTTAAGTACAAGAAGACTGACTCTTCTTACTGTCTATGTTTTGAACCATTTCTGTGACACTAGTTATAGATTACGATGCTTCACCTCAGGTTTAGTGTATCCCTCTGACCTTCTTATTGACGATGAAACACAGAAATTGCATCGGAATTAATTACAAAAGGCACAACGCCGACTTAAGTACAAGAAGACTGACTCTTCTTACTGACTTAGTTTGGAACCATCCCTGTGACACTAGTTATAGCTTCCGATGCTTCACTTCAGGTTTACTGTATCCCTCTGACCTTCCTAATGACGATGAAACACAGAAAATGCATCGGAATTAAATACAAAAGGCACAATGCCGACTTAAGTACAAGAAGACTGACTCATCTTACTGACTATGTTTTGAACCCTCCTGTGACACTAGTTATAGATTCCGATTCTTCACTTCAGGTTTACTGTATCCCTCTGACCTTCCTATTGACGATGAAACACAGAAAATGCATCGGAATTAAATACGAAAGGCACAATGACGACTTAAGTACAAGAAGACTGACTCTTCTTACTAACTGTTTTGTACCATTCCTGTGACACTAGTTATAGATTCCGATGATTCACTTCAGGTTTACTGTATCCCTTGCACCCTCTTATTGACGATGAAACACAGAAATTGCTTCGGAATTAAATACAAAAGGCACAATGCCGACTTAAGTACAAGAAGACTGAATCTTCTTACGGTCTATGTTTTGAACCATTCCTGTGACTCAAGTTATAGATTCCGATGCCTCACTTCAGGTTTACTGTATCCCTTGCAACTTCTTATTAACGATGAAACACAGAAATTGCATCGGAATTAAATACAAAAGGCACAATGCCGACTTAAGTACAAGAAGACTGACCCTTCTTACTGTCTATGTTTTGAACCATTCCTGTGACACTAGTTATGGATTCAGATGCTTCATCTCAGGTTTACTGTATCCCTCTGACCTTCTTATTGACGATGAAACACAGAAATTGCATCGGAATTAAATACAAAAGGCATAATGCCGACTTATGTACAAGAAGACTGACTCTTGGTACTGACTATGTTTTGAACCATTCCTGTGACACTAGTTATAGATTCCGATGATCCACCTCAGGTTTACTGTATCCTTTGGACCTTCTTATTTACGATGAAACACAGAAGTTACATCGGAATTAAATAGAAAAGGCACAATGCCGACTTAAGTACAAGAAGACAGCCTCATCTTACTGACTATGTTTTGAACCCTCCTGTGACACTAGTTATAGATTCCGATGCTTCACTTCAGGTTTACTGTATCCCTCTGACCTTCTTATTGACGATGAAACACAGATTTTGCATTGGAATTAAATAGAAATGGCATAATGCCGACTTAAGTACAAGAGGACTAACTCTTCTTACCGACTATGATTGGAACCGTTCCTGTGACACTAGTTATAGATTCTGATGCTTCACTTCAGGTTTACTGTATCCCTTGCACCTTCATATTGACGATGAAACACAGAAATTGTATCGGAATTAATTACAAAAGGCACAATGCCGACTTAAGTACAAGAAGACTGACTCTTCATACTGACTATGTTTTGAACCATTCTTGTGACACTAGTTATAGATTACGATGATTCACTTCAGGTTTACTGTATCCCTTGGACCTTCTTATTGACGATGAAACACAGAAATTGCATCGGAATTAAATAGAAAAGGCACAATGCCGACTTAAGTACAAGAAGACTGACTCTTCTTACTGACTATGTTTGGAACCATCCCTGTGACACTAGTTATAGCTTCCGATGCCTCACTTCAGGTTTACTGTATCCCTCTGACCTTCTTATTGACGATGAAACACAGAAAATGCATCGGAATTAAATACAAAAGGCACAATGACGACTTAAGTACAAGAAAACTGACTCTTCTTACTGACTGTTTTGAACCTTTCCTGTGACACTAGTTATAGATTCCGATGCTTCACTTCAGGTTTACTGTATCCCTCTGACCTTCTTATTGACGATGAAACACCGAAATTGCATCGGAATTAAATACAAAAGGCACAATGCCGACTTAAGTACAAGAGGACTGACTCTTCTTACTGTCTATGCTTTGAACCATTCCTGTGACACTAGTTATAGATTCCGATGCTTCACTTCAGCTTTACTGTATCAATCTGACCTGCTTATTGACGATGAAACACAGAAATTGCATCGGAATTAAATACAAATGCACAATGCCGACTTAAGTACAAGTAGACTGACCCTTCTTACTGTCTATGTTTTGAACCATTCCTGTGACACTAGTTATACATTCCGATGCTTCACTTCTGGTTTACTGTATCCCTCTGACCTTGTTATTGACGATGATACACAGAAATTGCATCGGAATTAAGTACAAAAGGCACAATGCCGACTTAAGTACAAGAAGACTGACTCTTCGTACTGACTATGTTTTGAACCATTCCTGTGACACTAGTTATAGATTCCGATGATTCACTTCAGGTTTACTGTATCCCTTGGAGCTTCTCATTGCTGATGAAACACAGAAATTGCATCGGAATTAAATACAAAAGGCACAATGCCGACTTAAGTACAAGAAGACTGACTCTTCATACTGACTATGATTGGAACCATTCCTGTGGAACTAGATATAGATTCCGATGCTTCACTTCAGGTTTACTGTATCCCTTGGACCTTCCTGTTGACGATGAAACACAGAAAATGCATCGGAATTGAATACAAAACGCACAATGACGACTTAAGTACATGAAGACTGACTCTTCTTACTGTCTGTTTTGAACCATTCCTGTGACACTAGTTATAGATTCCGATGCTTCACTTCAGGTTTACTGTATCCCTCTAACGTTCTTATTGACGATGAAACACAGAAATTGCATCGGAATTAAATACAAAAGGCACAATGCCGACTTAAGTACAAGAAGACTGACTCTTCTTACTGTCTATGTTTTGAACCATTCCTGTGACACAAGTTATAGATTCCGAAGCTTCACTTCAGGTCTACTGTATCCCTTGCACCTTCTTATTGACGATGAAGGACAGAAATTGCATCGGAATTAAATACAAAAGGCACAATGCCGACTTAAGTACAAGAAGACTGACCCTTCTTACTGTCTATGTTTTGAACCATTCCTGTAACACTAGTTATAGATTCCAATGCTTCACTTCAGGTGTACTGTATCCCTCTGACCTTCTTGTTGACGATGAAACACAGAAATTGCATCGGAATTAAAAACAAACGGCACAATGCCGACTTAAGTACAAGAAGACTGACTCTTCGTACTGACTACGCTTTGAACCATTCCTGTGACACTAGTTATAGATTACGATGATTCACTTCAGGTTTACTGTATCCCTTGGACCTTCTTATTGACGATGAAACACAGAAATTGCATCGGAATTAGATAGTAAATGCACAATGCCGACTTAAGTACAAGAAGACTGACTCTTCGTTCTGACTGTGTTTGGAACCATTCCTGTGACACTAGTTATAGATTCCGATGCTTCACTTTAGGTTTACTGTATCCCTCTGACCTTCTTATTGACGATGAAAGACTGAAATTGCATCGGAATTCAATACAAAGGGCACAATGCCGACTTAAGTACAAGAAGACTGACTCTTCTTACCGTCTATGTTTTGAACCATTCCTGTGCCACTAGTTATAGATTCCGATGCTTCACCTCAGGTTTAGTGTATCCCTCTGACCTTCTTATTGACGATGAAACACAGAAATTGCATCGGAATTAATTACAAAAGGCACAATGCCGACTTAAGTACAAGAAGACTGACTCTTCGTACTGACTATGTTTTGAACCATTTCTGTGACACTAGTTATAGATTACGATGATTCACTTAAGGTTTACTGTATCCCTAGGAACTTCTTATTGACGATGAAACACAGAAATTGCATCGGAATTAAATAGAAAAGGCACAATGCCGACTTATGTACAAGAAGACTGACTCTTCGTTCTGACTGTGTTTGGAACCATTCCTGTGATACTTGTCATAGATTCCGAAGCTTCACTTCAGATTTACTGTATCCCTCTGACCTTCTTATTGACGATGAAACACAGAAATTGCATCGGAATTAAATACAAAAGGCACAATGCCGACTTAAGTACAAGAAGACTGACCCTTCTTACTGTCTATGCTTTGAACCATTCCTGTGACACTAGTTATAGATTCCGATGCTTCACTTCAGGTTACTGTATCCCTCTGACCTTCTTATTGACGATGAAACACAGAAATTGCATCGGAATTAAATACAAACGGCACAATGCCGACTTAAATACAAGAAGACTGACTCTTCGTACTGACTACGCTTTGAACCATTCCTGTGACATTAGTTATAGATTACGATGATTCACTTCAGGTTTACTGTATCCCTTGGACCTTCTAATTGACGATGAAACACAGAAATTGCATCGGAATTAAATAGAAAAGGCACAATGCCGACTTAAGTACAAGAAGACTGATCTTCTTTCTGACTGTGTTTGGAACCATTCCTGTGACACTAGTTATAGATTCCGATGCTTCACTTTACGTTTACTGTATCCCTCTGACCTTCTTATTGACGATGAAACACTGAAATTGCATCGGAATTAAATACAAAAGGCACAATGCCGACTTAAGTACAAGAACACAGACTCATCTTACTGTCTATGTCTTAAACCATTCCTGTGACACTAGTTATAGATTCCGATGCTTCACCTCAGATTTACTGTATCCCTCTGACCTTCTTATTGACGATGAAACACAGAAATTGCATCGGAATTAAATACAAAAGGCACAATGCCGACTTAAGTACAAGAAGGCTGACTCTTCCTACAGTCTATGCTTTGAACCATTCCTGTGACACTAGTTATGGATTCCGATGCTTCACTTCTGGTTTACTGTATTCCTCTGACCTTCTTTTGACGATGAAAATAGAAATTACATCGGAAGTAAATACAAAAGGCACAATGCCGACTTAAGTACAAGAAGACTGACTCTTCTTATTGTCTATGATTTGATCCATTCCTGTGACACTAGTTATAAATTCCGATGCTTCACTTCAGGTTTACTGTATCCCTTGGACCTTCTTATTGACGAAAAACCACAGAAATTGCATCGGAATTAAATACAAAATGCACAATGCCGACTGAAGTACAAGAAGGCTGACTCTTCTTGCTGACTGTTTTGAACCATTCCTGTGACACTAGTTACAGATTCCGATGCCTCACTTCAGGTTCACTGTATCCCTCTGAGCTTCTTATTGCCGATGAAACACAGAAATTGCATCGGAATTAAATACAAAAGGCACAATGTCAACTTATGTTCAAGAAGACTGACTCCTCTTACTGACTATGTTTGACCCATTCCTGTGTCACTAGTAATAGATTCCGATGCTTCACATCAGGATTACTGTATCCCTTGGACCTTCTTATTGACGATGAAACACAGAAATCGCATCGGAATTAATTACAAAAGGCACAATGTCGACTTAAGTACAAGAAAACTGACTCTTCTTACTGACTGTTTTGAACCTTTCCTGTGACACTAGTTATAGATTCCGATGCTTCACTTCTGGTTTACTGTATCCCTCTAACGTTCTTATTGACGATGAAACACAGAAATTGCGTCGGAATTAAATACAAAAGGCACAATGCCGACTTAAGTACAAGAAGACTGACTCTTCTTATTGTCTATGTTTTGAACCATTCCTGTGACACTAGTTATAGATTCCAATGCCTCACTTCAGGTTTACTGTATCCCTCTGACCTTCTTGTTGACGATGTAACACAGAAATTGCATCGGAATTAAAAACAAACGGCACAATGCCGACTTAAGTACAAGAAGACTGACTCTTCTTACTGACTACGCTTTGAACCATTCCTGTGACACTAGTTATTGATTACGATGATTCACATCAGGTTTACTGTATCCCTTGGACCTTCTTATTGACGATGAGACACAGAAATTGCATCGGAATTAAATAGAAAAGGCACAATGCCGACTTAAGTACAAGAAGACTGACTCTTCGTTCTGACTGTGTTTAGAACCATTCCTGTGACACTAGTTATAGATTCCGATGCTTCACTTTAGGTTTACTGTATCCCTCTGACCTTCTTATTGACGATGAAAGACTGAAATTGCATCGGAATTAAATACAAAGGGCACAATGCCGACTTAAGTACAAGAAGACTGACTCTTCTTACTGTCTATGCTTAGAAACCATTCCTGTGACACTAGTTATAGATTCCGATGCTTCACTTCAGCTTTACTGTATCAATCTGACCTGCTTATTGACGATGAAACACAGAAATTGCATCGGAATTAAATACAAATGCACAATGCCGACTTAAGTACAAGTAGACTGACCCTTCTTACTGTCTATGTTTTGAACCATTCCTGTGACACTAGTTATACATTCCGATGCTTCACTTCTGGTTTACTGTATCCCTCTGACCTTGTTATTGACGATGATACACAGAAATTGCATCGGAATTAAGTACAAAAGGCACAATGCCGACTTAAGTACAAGAAGACTGACTCTTCGTACTGACTATGCTTTGAACCATTCCTGTGACACTAGTTATAGATTCCGATGATTCACTTCAGGTTTACTGTATCCCTTGCACCTTCTTATTGATGATGAAACACAGAAATTGCATCGGAATTAAATACAAAAGGCACAATGCCGACTTAAGTACAAGAAGACTGACTCTTCATACTGACTATGATTGGAACCATTCCTGTGGCACTAGATATAGATTCCGATGATTCACTTCAGGTTTACTGTATCCCTTGGACCTTCTTATTGATGATGAAACACAGAAATAGCATCGGTATTAAATTCAAAAGGCACAATGCCGACTTAAGTACAAGAAGACTGACTCTTCATACTGACTATGATTGGAACCATTCCTGTGGAACTAGATATAGATTCCGATGCTTCACTTCAGGTTTACTGTATCCCTTGGACCTTCCTGTTGACGATGAAACACAGAAAATGCATCGGAATTGAATACAAAACGCACAATGACGACTTAAGTACATGAAGACTGACTCTTCTTACTGTCAGTTTTGAACCATTCCTGTGACACTAGTTATAGATTCCGATGTTTCACTTCAGGTTTACTGTATCCCTCTAACGTTCTTATTGACGATGAAAGACAGAAATTGCATCGGAATTAAATACAAAAGGCACAATGCCGACTTAAGTACAAGACGACTGACCCTTCTTACTGTCTATGTTTTGAACCATTCGTGTGACACTAGTTATAGATTCCAATGCTTCACTTCAGGTTTACTGTATCCCTCTGACCTTCTTGTTGACGATGAAACACAGAAATTGCATCGGAATTAAAAACAAACGGCACAATGCCGACTTAAGTACAAGAAGACTGACTCTTCGTACTGACTACGCTTTGAACCATTCCTGTGACACTAGTTATAGATTACGATGATTCACTTCAGGTTTACTGTATCCCTTGGACCTTCTTATTGACGATGAAACACAGAAATTGCATCGGAATTAAATAGAAAAGGCACAATGCCGACTTAAGTACAAGAAGACTGACTCTTCGTTCTGACTGTGTTTGGAACCATTCCTGTGACACTAGTTATAGATTCCGATGCTTCACTTTAGGTTTACTGTATCCCTCTGACCTTCTTATTGACGATGAAAGACTGAAATTGCATCGGAATTATATACAAAGGGCACAATGCCGACTTAAGTACAAGAAGACTGACTCTTCTTACCGTCTATGTTTTGAACCATTCCTGTGACACTAGTTATAGATTCCGATGCTTCACCTCAGGTTTAGTGTATCCCTCTGACCTTCTTATTGACGATGAAACACAGAAATTGCATCGGAAATAATTACAAAAGGCACAATGCCGACTTAAGTACAAGAAGACTGACTCTTCGTACTGACTATGTTTTGAACCATTTCTGTGACACTAGTTATAGATTACGATGATTCACTTAAGGTTTACTGTATCCCTTGGAACTTCTTATTGACGATGAAACACAGAAATTGCATCGGAATTAAATACAAAAGGCACAATGCCGACTTAAGTACAAGAAGACTGACTCTTCATACTGACTATGTTTGGAATCATTATGGTGGCACTAGATATAGATTACGATGCTTCACTTCAGGTTTACTGTATCCCTTCGACCTTCCTGTTGACGATGAAACACAGAAATTGCATCGGAATTGAATACAAAAAGCACAATGACGACTTAAGTACAAGATGACTGACTCTTCTAACTGACTGTTTTGAACCATTCCTGTGACAGTAGTTATAGATTACGATGCTTCACTTCAGATTTACTGTATCCCTCTGACCTTCTTATTGACGATGAAACACAGAAATTGCATCGGAATTAAATACAAAATTCACAATGCCGACTTAAGTACAAGAAGACTGACTCTTCTTACTGTCTATGTTTTGAAACATTCCTGTGATACTTGTTATAGATTCCGAAGCTTCACTTCAGATTTACTGTATCCCTCTGACCTTCTTATTGACGATGAAACACAGAAATTGCATCGGAATTAAATACAAAAGGCACAATGCCGACTTAAGTACAAGAAGACTGACCCTTCTTACTGTCTATGCTTTGAACCATTCCTGTGACACTAGTTATAGATTCCGATGCTTTACTTCAGGTTACTGTATCCCTCTGACCTTCTTATTGACGATGAAACACAGAAATTGCATCGGAATTAAATACAAACGGCACAATGCCGACTTAAATACAAGAAGACTGACTCTTCGTACTGACTACGCTTTGAACCATTCCTGTGACACTAGTTATAGATTACGATGATTCACTTCAGGTTTACTGTATCCCTTGGACCTTCTTATTGACGATGAAACACAGAAATTGCATCGGAATTAAATAGAAAAAGCACAATGCCGACTTAAGTACAAGAAGACTGATCTTCTTTCTGACTGTGTTTGGAACCATTCCTGTGACACTAGTTATAGATTCCGATGCTTCACTTTAGGTTTACTGTATCATTCTGACCTTCTTATTGACGATGAAACACTGAAATTGCATCGGAATTAAATACAAAAGGCACAATGCCGACTTAAGTACAAGTACACAGACTCATCTTACTGTCTATGTCTTGAACCATTCCTGTGACACTAGTTATAGATTCCGATGCTTCACCTCAGATTTACTGTATCCCTCTGACCTTCTTATTGACGATGAAACACAGAAATTGCATCGGAATTAAATACAAAAGGCACAATGCCGACTTAAGTACAAGAAGGCTGACTCTTCCTACAGTCTATGCTTTGAACCATTCCTGTGACACTAGTTATGGATTCCGATGCTTCACTTCTGGTTTACTGTATTCCTCTGACCTTCTTTTTGACGATGAAAATAGAAATTACATCGGAAGTAAATACAAAAGGCACAATGCCGACTTAAGTACAAGAAGACTGACTCTTCTTATTGTCTATGATTTGATCCATTCCTGTGACACTAGTTATAAATTCCGATGCTTCACTTCAGGTTTACTGTATCCCTTGGACCTTCTTATTGACGAAAAACCACAGAAATTGCATCGGAATTAAATACAAAATGCACAATGCCGACTGAAGTACAAGAAGGCTGACTCTTCTTACTGACTGTTTTGAACCATTCCTGTGACACTAGTTACAGATTCCGATGCCTCACTTCAGGTTCACTGTATCCCTCTGACCTTCTTATTGCCGATGAAACACAGAAATTGCAACGGAATTAAATACAAAAGGCACAATGTCAACTTATGTTCAAGAAGACTGATTCCTCTTACTGACTATGTTTGACCCATTCCTGTGTCACTAGTAATAGATTCCGATGCTTCACATCAGGATTACTGTATCCCTTGGACCTTCTTTTTGACGATGACACACAGATATTGCATCGGAATGAAATACAAAAGGCACAATGCCGACTTAAGTACAAGAAGACCTACTCTCCTTACTGACTATGTTTTGAACCATTCCTGTGACACTCGTAATAGATTCCGTTGCTTCACTTCAGGTTTACTGTGTCACTTTGACCTTCTTATTGACGATGAAACACAGAAATTGCATCGGAAATAAATACAAAAGGCACGATGCCGACTTAAGTACATGATGACTGACTCTTCTTACTGACTATGTTTGAACCATTCCTGTGGCACTAGATATAGATTCCGATGCTTCACTTCAGGTTTACTGTATCCCTTGGACCTTCCTGTTGACGATGAAACACAGAAAATGCATCGGAATTGTATACAAAGGGCACAATGACGACTTAAGTACAAGAAGACTGACTCTTCTTACTGTCTGTTTTGAACCATTCCTGTGACACTAGTTATAGATTCCGATGCTTCACTTAAGGTTTACTGTATCCCTCTAAGGTTCTTATTGACGATGAAACACAGAAATTGCATCGGAATTAAATACAAAAGGCACAATGCCGACTTAAGTACAAGAAGACTGACTCTTCTTGCTGTCTATGTTTTGAACCATTCCTGTGACACAAGTTATAGATTCCGAAGCTTCACTTCAGGTTTACTGTATCCCTTGCTCCTTCTTATTGACGATGAAAGACAGAAATTGCATCGGAATTAAATACAAAAGGCACAATGCCGACTTAAGTACAAGAAGACTGACCCTTCTTACTGTCTATGCTTTGAACCATTCCTGTGACACTAGTTATAGATTCCAATGCTTCACTTCAGATTTACTGTATCCCTCTGACCTTCTTATTGACGATGAAACACAGAAATTGCATCGGAATTAAAAACAAACGGCACAATGCCGACTTAGGTACAAGAAGACTGACTCTTCGTACTGACTACGCTTTGAACCATTCCTGTGACACTAGTTATAGATTACGATGATTCACTTCAGGTTTACTGTTTCCCTTGGACCTTCTTATTGACGATGAAACACAGAAATTGCATCGGAATTAAATAGAAAAGGCACAATGCCGACTTAAGTACAAGAAGACTGACTCTTCGTTCTGACTGTGTTTGGAAGCATTCCTGTGACACTAGTTATAGATTCCGATGCTTCACTTTAGGTTTACTGTATCCCTCTGACCTTCTTATTGACGATGAAAGACAGAAATTGCATCGGAATTAAATACAAAGGGCACAATGCCGACTTAAGTACAAGAAGACTGACTCTTCTTACCGTCTATGTTTTGAACCATTCCTGTGACACTAGTTATAGATTCCGATGCTTCACCTCAGGTTTAGTGTATCCCTCTGACCTTCTTATTGACGATGAAACACAGAAATTGCATCGGAATTAATTACAAAAGGCACAATGCCGACTTAAGTACAAGAAGACTGACTCTTCGTACTGACTATGTTTTGAACCATTCCTGTGACACTAGTTATGGATTCCGATGCTTCACTTCAGGTTTACTGTATTCCTCTGACCTTCTTTTTGAAGATGAAAATAGAAATTACATCGGGAGTAAATACAAAAGGCACAATGCTGACTTAAGTACAAGAAGACTGACTCTTCCTATTGTCTATGATTTGATCCATTCCTGTGACACTAGTTATAAATTCCGATGCTTCACTTCAGGTTTACTGTATCCCTTGGACCTTCTTATTGACGAAAAACCACAGAAATTGCATCGGAATTAAATACAAAATGCACAATGCCGACTGAAGTACAAGAAGGCTGACTCTTCTTACTGACTGTTTTGAACCATTCCTGTGACACTAGTTACAGATTCCGATGCCTCACTTCAGGTTCACTGTATCCCTCTGACCTTCTTATTGACGATGAAACACAGAAATTGCATCGGAATTAAATACAAAAGGCACAATGCCAACTTATGTTCAAGAAGACTGACTCTTCTTACTGACTATGTTTGACCCATTCCTGTGTCACTAGTAATAGATTCCGATGCTTCACATCAGGATTACTGTATCCCTTGGACCACCTTTTTGACGATGACACACAGAAATTGCATCGGAATGAAATACAAAAGGCACAATGCCGACTTAAGTACAAGAAGACCTACTATCCTTACTGACTATGTTTTGAACCATTCCTGTGACACTCGTAATAGATTCCGTTGCTTCACTTCAGGTTTACTGTGTCACTTTGACCTTCTTATTGACGATGAAACACAGAAATTGCATCGGAAATAAATACAAAAGGCACGATGCCGACTTAAGTACATGAAGACTGACTCTTCTTACTGACTATGTTTGAACCATTCCTGTGACACTAGTTATAGATTCCGATGCTTCACTTCACGTCTACTCTATCCATAGGACCTTCTTATTGACGATGAAACACAGATATTGCATCGGAACTAAATACAAAAGGCACAAAGCCGACATAAGTACAAGAAGACTGACTCTTCCTACTGTCTATGTTATGAACGATTCCTGTTACATTAGTTATTGATTCCGATGCTTCACTTCAGGTTTACTGTGTCCCTTGGACCTTCTTATTGACGATGAAACACAGAAATTGCATCGAAATTAAATACAAAAGGCACAATGCCGACTTAAGTACAATAAGACTGACTCTTCGTACTGACTACGCTTCGAACCATTCCTGTGACACTAGTTATAGATTACGATGATTCACTTCAGGTTTACTGTATCCCTTGGACCTTCTTATTGACGATGAAACACAGAAATTGCATCGGAATTAAATAGAAAAGGCACAATGCCGACTTAAGTACAAGAAGACTGACTCTACTTACTGACTATGTTATGAACCTTCCTGTGACACTAGTTATGTATTCCGATGCTTCACTTCAGGTTTACTGTATCCCTCTGACCTTCTTATTGACGATGAAACACAGAATTTGCATCGGAATTAAATAGAAAAGGCATAATGCCGACTTAAGTACAAGAAGACTGACTCTTCTTTCTGACTGTGTTTGGAACCATTCCTGTGACACTAGTTATAGATTCCGATGCTTCACTTTAGGTTTACTGTATCCCTCTTACCTTCTTATTGACGATGAAAGACAGAAATTGCATCGGATTTAAATACAAAGGGCACAATGCCGACTTAAGTACAAGATGACTGACTCTTCTTACTGTCTATGTTTTGAACCATTCCTGTGACACTAGTTATAGATTCCGATGCTTCACCTCAGGTTTAGTGTATCCCTCTGACCTTCTTATTGACGATGAAACACAGAAATTGCATCGGAATTAATTACAAAAGGCACAATGCCGACTTAAGTACAAGAAGACTGACTCTTCGTACTGACTATGTTCTGAACCATTTCTGTGACACTAGTTATAGATTACGATGATTCACTTCAGGTTTACTGTATCCCTTGGACCTTCTTATTGACGATGAAACACAGAAATTGCATCGGAATTAAATAGAAAAGGCACAATGCCGACCTAAGTACAAGAAGACTGACTCATCTTACTGTCTATGCTTTGAACCATTCCTGTGACACTAGTTATAGATTCCGATGCTTCACTTCAGCTTGACTCTATCCCTCTGACCTCCTTATTGACGATGAAACACAGAAATTGCATCGGAATTAAATACAAAAGGCACAATGCCGACTTAAGTACAAGAAGACTGACCCTTCTTACTGTCTATGTTTTGAACCATTCCTGTGAAACTAGTTATAGATTCCGATGCTTCACTTCAGGTTTACTGTATCCCTCTGACCTTCTTATTGACGATGAAACACAGAAATTGCATCGGAATTAAATACAAAAGGGACAATGCCGGCTTAAGTACAAGAAGACTGACTCTTCGTACTGACTATGTTTTGAACCATTCCTGTGACACTAGTTATAGATTACGATGATTCACTTCAGGTTTACTGTATCCCTTGGACCTTCTTATTGACGATGAACACAGAAATTGCATCGGAATTAAATACAAAAGGCACAATGCCGACTTAAGTACAAGAAGACTGACTCTTCATACTGACTATGTTTGGAACCATTCCTGTGGCACTAGATATAGATTCCGATGCTTCACTTCAGGTTTACTGTATCCCTTGGACCTTCCTGTTGACGATGAAACACAGAAAATGCATCGGAATTGAATACAAAAGGCACAATGACGACTTAAGTACAAGAAGACTGACTCTTCTTACTGACTGTTTTGACCCATTCCTGTGACAGTAGTTATAGATTCCGATGCTTCACTTCAGGTTTACTGTATCCCTCTGACCTTCTTATTGACGATGAAACACAGAAATTGCATCGGAATTAAATAGAAAAGGCACAATGCCGACTTAAGTACAAGAAGACTGACTCTTCTTATTGTCTATGTTTTGAACCATTCCTGTGACACTAGTTATAGATTCCGAAGCTTCACTCCAGGTTTACTGTATCTCTGGTACCTTCTTATTGACGATGAAACACAGAAATTGCATCGGAATTAAATAGAAAAGGCACAATGCCGACTTCAGTACATGAAGACTGACTCTTCCTACTGCCTATGTTTTGAACGATTCCTGTTGCATTAGTTTTTGATTCCGATGCTTCACTTCAGGTTTACTGTGTCACCTTGGACCTTCTTATTGACGATGGAACACAGAAATTGCATCGGAATTAAATGCAAAAGGCACAATGCCGACTTAAGTACAAGAAGACTGACTCTTCTGACTGACTATGTTTGAACCATTCCTGTGACTCTAGTTATAGATTTCGTTGCTTCACTTCAGGTTTACTGTATCCCTTTGACCTTGTTGTTGACGATGAAACACAGAAATTGCATCGGAAATAAATACAAAAGGCACGATGCCGACTAAAGTACATGTAGACTGAATCTTCCTACTGTCTATGTTTTGAACCATTCCTGTAACACTAATTATAAATTCCGATGCTTCATTTCAGGTTTAGTGTATCCTTTGGACCTTCTTATTTACGATGAAACACAGAAATTGCATCGGAATTAAATAGAAAAATCACAATGCCGACTTAAGTACAAGAAGACTGACTCTTCTTACTGACTATGTTATGAACCTTCCTGTGACACTAGTTATATATTCCGATGCTTCACTTAAGGTTTACTGTATCCCTCTGACCTTCTAATTGACGATGAAACACAGAATTTGCATCGGAATTAAATAGAAAAGGCATAATGCCGACTTAAGTACAAGAAGACTGACTCTTCTTTCTGACTGTGTTTGGAACCATTCCTGTGACACTAGTTATAGATTCCGATGCTTCACTTTAGGTTTACTGTATCCCTCTGACCTTCTTATTGACGATGAAAGACAGAAATTGCATCGGATTTAAATACAAAGGGCACAATGCCGACTTAAGTACAAGATGACTGACTCTTCTTACTGTCTATGTTTTGAACCATTCCTGTGACACTAGTTATAGATTCCGATGCTTCACCTCAGGTTTAGTGTATCCCTCTGACCTTCTTATTGACGATGAAACACAGAAATTTCATCGGAATTAATTACAAAAGGCACAATGCCGACTTAAGTACAAGAAGACTGACTCTTCGTACTGACTATGTTTTGAACCATTTCTGTGACACTAGTTATAGATTACGATGATTCACTTCAGGTTTACTGTATCCCTTGGACCTTCTTATTGACGATGAAACACAGAAATTTCATCGGAATAAAATCAAAATGCACAATGCCGACTTAAGTACAAGAAGACTGACTCTTCATACTGACTATGCTTTGAACCATTCCTGTGACACTAGTTATAGATTCCGATGATTCACTTCAGGTTTACTGTATCCTTTGGACCTTCGTATTTACGATGAAACACAGAAATTGCATCGGAATTAAATAGAAAAAGCACAATGCCGACTTAAGTACAAGAAGACTGACTCTACTTACTGACTATGTTATGAACCTTCCTGTGACACTAGTTATGTATTCCGATGCTTCACTTCAGGTTTACTGTATCCCTCTGACCTTCTTATTGACGATGAAACACAGAATTTGCATCGGAATTAAATAGAAAAGGCATAATGCCGACTTAAGTACAAGAAGACTGACTCTTCTTTCTGACTGTGTTTGGAACCATTCCTGTGACACTAGTTATAGATTCCGATGCTTCACTTTAGGTTTACTGTATCCCTCTGACCTTCGTATTGACGATGAAAGACAGAAATTGCATCGGATTTAAATACAAAGGGCACAATGCCGACTTAAGTACAAGATGACTGACTCTTCTTACTGTCTATGTTTTGAACCATTCCTGTGACACTAGTTATAGATTCCGATGCTTCACCTCAGGTTTAGTGTATCCCTCTGACCTTCTTATTGACGATGAAACACAGAAATTGCATCGGAATTAATTACAAAAGGCACAATGCCGACTTAAGTACAAGAAGACTGACTCTTCGTACTGACTATGTTCTGAACCATTTCTGTGACACTAGTTATAGATTACGATGATTCACTTCAGGTTTACTGTATCCCTTGGACCTTCTTATTGACGATGTAACACAGAAATTGCATCGGAATTAAATAGAAAAGGCACAATGCCGACCTAAGTACAAGAAGACTGACTCTTCTTACTGTCTATGCTTTGAACCATTCCTGTGACACTAGTTATAGATTCCGATGCTTCACTTCAGCTTGACTCTATCCCTCTGACCTCCTTATTGACGATGAAACACAGAAATTGCATCGGAATTAAATACAAAAGGCACAATGCCGACTTAAGTACAAGAAGACTGACCCTTCTTACTGTCTATGTTTTGAACCATTCCTGTGAAACTAGTTATAGATTCCGATGCTTCACTTCAGGTTTACTGTATCCCTCTGACCTTCTTATTGACGATGAAACACAGAAATTGCATCGGAATTAAATACAAAAGGGACAATGCCGGCTTAAGTACAAGAAGACTGACTCTTCGTACTGACTATGTTTTGAACCATTCCTGTGACACTAGTTATAGATTACGATGATTCACTTCAGGTTTACTGTATCCCTTGGACCTTCTTATTGACGATGAAACACAGAAATTGCATCGGAATTAAATACAAAAGGCACAATGCCGACTTAAGTACAAGAAGACTGACTCTTCATACTGACTATGTTTGGAACCATTCCTGTGGCACTAGATATAGATTCCGATGCTTCACTTCAGGTTTACTGTATCCCTTGGACCTTCCTGTTGACGATGAAACACAGAAAATGCATCGGAATTGAATACAAAAGGCACAATGACGACTTAAGTACAAGAAGACTGACTCTTCTTACTGACTGTTTTGACCCATTCCTGTGACAGTAGTTATAGATTCCGATGCTTCACTTCAGGTTTACTGTATCCCTCTGACCTTCTTATTGACGATGAAACACAGAAATTGCATCGGAATTAAATAGAAAAGGCACAATGCCGACTTAAGTACAAGAAGACTGACTCTTCTTATTGTCTATGTTTTGAACCATTCCTGTGACACTAGTTATAGATTCCGAAGCTTCACTCCAGGTTTACTGTGTCTCTGGTACCTTCTTATTGACGATGAAACACAGAAATTGCATCGGAATTAAATAGAAAAGGCACAATGCCGACTTCAGTACATGAAGACTGACTCTTCCTACTGCCTATGTTTTGAACGATTCCTGTTGCATTAGTTTTTGATTCCGATGCTTCACTTCAGGTTTACTGTGTCACCTTGGACCTTCTTATTGACGATGGAACACAGAAATTGCATCGGAATTAAATGCAAAAGGCACAATGCCGACTTAAGTACAAGAAGACTGACCCTTCTGACTGACTATGTTTGAACCATTCCTGTGACTCTAGTTATAGATTTCGTTGCTTCACTTCAGGTTTACTGTATCCCTTTGACCTTGTTGTTGACGATGAAACACAGAAATTGCATCGGAAATAAATACAAAAGGCACGATGCCGACTAAAGTACATGTAGACTGAATCTTCCTACTGTCTATGTTTTGAACCATTCCTGTGACACTAGTTATAAATTCCGATGCTTCATTTCAGGTTTAGTGTATCCTTTGGACCTTCTTATTTACGATGAAACACAGAAATTGCATCGGAATTAAATAGAAAAATCACAATGCCGACTTAAGTACAAGAAGACTGACTCTTCTTACTGACTATGTTATGAACCTTCCTGTGACACTAGTTATAGATTCCGACGCTTCACTTAAGGTTTACTGTATCCCTCTGACCTTCTTATTGACGATGAAAGACAGAAATTGCATCGGATTTAAATACAAAGGGCACAATGCCGACTTAAGTACAAGATGACTGACTCTTCTTACTGTCTATGTTTTGAACCATTCCTGTGACACTAGTTATAGATTCCGATGCTTCACCTCAGGTTTAGTGTATCCCTCTGACCTTCTTATTGACGATGAAACACAGAAATTTCATCGGAATTAATTACAAAAGGCACAATGCCGACTTAAGTACAAGAAGACTGACTCTTCGTACTGACTATGTTTTGAACCATTTCTGTGACACTAGTTATAGATTACGATGATTCACTTCAGGTTTACTGTATCCCTTGGACCTTCTTATTGACGATGAAACACAGAAATTGCATCGGAATTAAATAGAAGAGGCACAATGCCGACCTAAGTACAAGAAGACTGACTCTTCTTACTGTCTATGCTTTGAACCATTCCTGTGACACTAGTTATAGATTCCGATGCTTCACTTCAGCTTTACTCTATCCCTCTGACCTCCTTATTGACGATGAAACACAGAAATTGCATCGGAAATAAATACAAAAGGCACAATGCCGACTTAAGTACAAGAAGACTGACCCTCATTACTGTCTATGTTTTGAACCATTCCTGTGACACTAGTTATAGATTCCGATGCTTCACTTCAGGTTTACTGTATCCCTCTGACCTTCTTATTGACGATGAGACACAGAAATTGCATCGGAATTAAATACAAAAGGCACAATGCCGGCTTAAGTACAAGAAGACTGACTCTTCGTACTGACTATGTTTTGAACCATTCCTGTGACACTAGTTATAGATTACGATGATTCACTTCAGGTTTACTGTATCCCTTGGACCTTCTTATTGACGATGAAACACAGAAATTGCATCGGAATTAAATACAAAAGGCACAATGCCGACTTAAGTACAAGAAGACTGACTCTTCATACTGACTATGTTTGGAACCATTCCTGTGGCACTAGATATAGATTCCGATGCTTCACTTCAGGTTTACTGTATCCCTTGGACCTTCCTGTTGACGATGAAACACAGAAAATGCATCGGATTTGAATACAAAAGGCACAATGCCGACTTAAGTACAAGAAGACTGACTCTTCTTACTGACTGTTTTGAACCATTCCTGTGACAGTAGTTATAGATTCCGATGCTTCACTTCAGGTTTACTGTATCCCTCTGACCTGCTTATTGACGATGAAACACAGAAATTGCATCGGAATTAAATACAAAAGGCACAATGCCGACTTAAGTACAAGAAGACTGACTCTTCTTACTGTCTATATTTTGAACCGTTCCTGTGACACAAGTTATAGATTCCGAAGCTTCACTTCAGATTTACTGTATCCCTTGCCCCTTCTTATTGACGATGAAACACAGAAATTGCATCGGAATTAAATACAAAAGGCACAATGCCGACTTAAGTGCAAGAAGACTGACCTTCTTACAGTCTATGCTTTGAACCATTCCTGTGACACTAGTTATAGATTCCGATGCTTAACTTCAGGTTTACTGTATCCCTCTGACCTTCTTATTGACGATGAAACACAGAAATTGCATCGGAATTAAATACAAACGGCACAATGCCGACTTAAATACAAGAAGACTGACTCTTCGTACTGACTACGCTTTGAACCATTCCTGTGACACTAGTTATAGATTACGATGATTCACTTCAGGTTTACTGTATCCCTTGGACCTTCTTATTGACGATGAAACACACAAATTGCATCGGAATTAAATAGAAAAGGCACAATGCCGACTTAAGTACAAGAAGACTGACTCTTCTTTCTGACTGTGTTTGGAACCATTCCTGTGACACTAGTTATAGATTCCGATGCTTCACTTTAGGTTTACTGTATCCCTCTGACCTTCTTATTGACGATGAAACACAGAAATTGCATCGGAATTAAATACAAAATGCACAATGCCGACTTAAGTACAAGAACACAGACTCTTCTTACTGTCTATGTTTTGAACCATTCCTGTGACACTAGTTATAGATTCCGATGCTTCACCTCAGGTTTAGTGTATCCCTCTGACCTTCTTATTGACGATGAAACACAGATATTGCATCGGAATTAAATACAAAAGGCACAATGCCGACTTAAGTACAAGAACACAGACTTTTCTTCCTGTCTATGTTTTGAACCATTCCTGTGACACTAGTTATAGATTACGATGCTTCACCTCAGATTTACTGTGTCCCTCTGACCTTCTTATTGACGATGAAACACAGAAATTGCATCGGAATTAAATACAAAAGGCACAATGCCAACTTATGTTCAAGAAGACTGACTCCTCTTACTGACTATGTTTTGACCCATTCCTGTGACACTAGTAATAGATTCCGATGCTTCACATCAGAATTACTGTATCCCTTGGACCTTCTTTTTGACGATGACACACAGAAATTGCATCGGAATTAAATACAAAAGGCACAATGCCGACTTAAGTACATGAAGACTGACTCTTCTTACTGACTATGTTTGAACCATTCCTGTGACACTAGTTATAGATTCCGATGCTTCACTTCAGGTCTACTCTATCCATAGGACCTTCTTATTGACGATGAAACACAGATATTGCATCGGAACTAAATACAAAAGGCACAATGCCGACTTATGTTCAAGAAGACTGACTCCTCTTACTGACTATGATTTGACCCATTCCTGTGACACTAGTAATAGATTCCGATGCGTCACATCAGGATTACTGTATCCCTTGGACATTCATTTTGACGATGACACACAGAAATTGCATCGGAATGAGATACAAAAGGCACAATGCCGACTTAAGTACATCAAGACTGACTCTTCTTACTGACTATGTTTGAACCATTCCTGTGACACTAGTTATAGATTCCGATGCTTCACTTCAGGTCTACTCTATCCATAGGACCTTCTTATTGACGATGAAACACAGAAATTGCATCGGAACTAAATACAAAAGGCACAATGCTGACTTAAGTACAAGAAGACTGACTCTTCCTACTGTCTATGTTATGAACGATTCCTGTTACATTAGTTATTAATTCCGATGCTTCACTTCAGGTTTACTGTATCCCTTGGACCTTCTTATTGACGATGAAACACACAAATTGCATCGGAATTAAATAGAAAAGGCACAATGCCGACTTAAGTACAAGAAGACTGACTCTTCTTTCTGACTGTGTTTGGAACCATTCCTGTGACACTAGTTATAGATTCCGATGCTTCACTTTAGGTTTACTGTATCCCTCTGACCTTCTTATTGACGATGAAACACAGAAATTGCATCGGAATTAAATACAAAATGCACAATGCCGACTTAAGTACAAGAACACAGACTCTTCTTACTGTCTATGTTTTGAACCATTCCTGTGACACTAGTTATAGATTCCGATGCTTCACCTCAGGTTTAGTGTATCCCTCTGACATTGTTATTGACGATGAAACACAGATATTGCATCGGAATTAAATACAAAAGGCACAATGCCGACTTAAGTACAAGAACACAGACTTTTCTTCCTGTCTATGTTTTGAACCATTCCTGTGACACTAGTTATAGATTCCGATGCTTCACCTCAGATTTACTGTGTCCCTCTGACCTTCTTATTGACGATGAAACACAGAAATTGCATCGGAATTAAATACAAAAGGCACAATGCCAACTTATGTTCAAGAAGACTGACTCCTCTTACTGACTATGTTTTGACCCATTCCTGTGACACTAGTAATAGATTCCGATGCTTCACATCAGAATTACTGTATCCCTTGGACCTTCTTTTTGACGATGACACACAGAAATTGCATCGGAATTAAATACAAAAGGCACAATGCCGACTTAAGTACATGAAGACTGACTCTTCTTACTGACTATGTTTGAACCATCCTGTGACACTAGTTATAGATTCCGATGCTTCACTTCAGGTCTACTCTATCCATAGGACCTTCTTATTGACGATGAAACACAGATATTGCATCGGAACTAAATACAAAAGGCACAATGCCGACTTATGTTCAAGAAGACTGACTCCTCTTACTGACTATGATTTGACCCATTCCTGTGACACTAGTAATAGATTCCGATGCGTCACATCAGGATTACTGTATCCCTTGGACATTCATTTTGACGATGACACACAGAAATTGCATCGGAATTAAATACAAACGGCACAATGCCGACTTAAATACAAGAAGACTGACTCTACGTACTGACTACGCTTTGAACCATTCCTGTGACACTACTTATAGATTACGATGATTCACTTCAGGTTTACTGTATCCCTTGGACCTTCTTATTGACGATGAAACACACAAATTGCATCGGAATTAAATAGAAAAGGCACAATGCCGACTTAAGTACAAGAAGACTGACTCTTCTTTCTGACTGTGTTTGGAACCATTCCTGTGACACTAGTTATAGATTCCGATGCTTCACTTTAGGTTTACTGTATCCCTCTGACCTTCTTATTGACGATGAAACACAGAAATTGCATCGGAATTAAATACAAAATGCACAATGCCGACTTAAGTACAAGAACACAGACTCTTCTTACTGTCTATGTTTTGAACCATTCCTGTGACACTAGTTATAGATTCCGATGCTTCACCTCAGGTTTAGTGTATCCCTCTGACCTTCTTATTGACGATGAAACACAGATATTGCATCGGAATTAAATACAAAAGGCACAATGCCGACTTAAGTACAAGAACACAGACTTTTCTTCCTGTCTATGTTTTGAACCATTCCTGTGACACTAGTTATAGATTCCGATGCTTCACCTCAGGTTTAGTGTATCCCTCTGACATTCTTATTGACGATGAAACACAGATATTGCATCGGAATTAAATACAAAAGGCACAATGCCGACTTAAGTACAAGAACACAGACTTTTCTTCCTGTCTATGTTTTGAACCATTCCTGTGACACTAGTTATAGATTCCGATGCTTCACCTCAGATTTACTGTGTCCCTCTGACCTTCTTATTGACGATGAAACACAGAAATTGCATCGGAATTAAATACAAAAGGCACAATGCCAACTTATGTTCAAGAAGACTGACTCCTCTTACTGACTATGTTTTGACCCATTCCTGTGACACTAGTAATAGATTCCGATGCTTCACATCAGAATTACTGTATCCCTTGGACCTTCTTTTTGACGATGACACACAGAAATTGCATCGGAATTAAATACAAAAGGCACAATGCCGACTTAAGTACATGAAGACTGACTCTTCTTACTGACTATGTTTGAACCATTCCTGTGACACTAGTTATAGATTCCGATGCTTCACTTCAGGTCTACTCTATCCATAGGACCTTCTTATTGACAATGAAACACAGATATTGCATCGGAACTAAATACAAAAGGCACAATGCCGACTTATGTTCAAGAAGACTGACTCCTCTTACTGACTATGATTTGACCCATTCCTGTGACACTAGTAATAGATTCCGATGCGTCACATCAGGATTACTGTATCCCTTGGACATTCATTTTGACGATGACACACAGAAATTGCATCGGAATGAGATACAAAAGGCACAATGCCGACTTAAGTACATCAAGACTGACTCTTCTTACTGACTATGTTTGAACCATTCCTGTGACACTAGTTATAGATTCCGATGCTTCACTTCAGGTCTACTCTATCCATAGGACCTTCTTATTGACGATGAAACACAGAAATTGCATCGGAACTAAATACAAAAGGCACAATGCTGACTTAAGTACAAGAAGACTGACTCTTCCTACTGTCTATGTTATGAACGATTCCTGTTACATTAGTTATTAATTCCGATGCTTCACTTCAGGTTTACTGTGTCCCTTGGACCTTCTTATTGACGATGAAATACAGATATTGCATCGGAATTAAATACAAAAGGCACAATGCCGACTTAAGTACAAGAACACAGACTTTTCTTCCTGTCTATGTTTTGAACCATTCCTGTGACACTAGTTATAGATTCCGATGCTTCACCTCAGATTTACTGTGTCCCTCTGACCTTCTTATTGACGATGAAACACAGAAATTGCATCGGAATTAAATACAAAAGGCACAATGCCAACTTATGTTCAAGAAGACTGACTCCTCTTACTGACTATGTTTTGACCCATTCCTGTGACACTAGTAATAGATTCCGATGCTTCACATCAGAATTACTGTATCCCTTGGACCTTCTTTTTGACGATGACACACAGAAATTGCATCGGAATTAAATACAAAAGGCACAATGCCGACTTAAGTACATGAAGACTGACTCTTCTTACTGACTATGTTTGAACCATTACTGTGACACTAGTTATAGATTCCGATGCTTCACTTCAGGTCTACTCTATCCATAGGACCTTCTTATTGACGATGAAACACAGATATTGCATCGGAACTAAATACAAAAGGCACAATGCCGACTTATGTTCAAGAAGACTGACTCCTCTTACTGACTATGATTTGACCCATTCCTGTGACACTAGTAATAGATTCCGATGCGTCACATCAGGATTACTGTATCCCTTGGACATTCATTTTGACGATGACACACAGAAATTGCATCGGAATGAGATACAAAAGGCACAATGCCGACTTAAGTACATCAAGACTGACTCTTCTTACTGACTATGTTTGAACCATTCCTGTGACACTAGTTATAGATTCCGATGCTTCACTTCAGGTCTACTCTATCCATAGGACCTTCTTATTGACGATGAAACACAGAAATTGCATCGGAACTAAATACAAAAGGCACAATGCTGACTTAAGTACAAGAAGACTGACTCTTCCTACTGTCTATGTTATGAACGATTCCTGTTACATTAGTTATTAATTCCGATGCTTCACTTCAGGTTTACTGTGTCCCTTGGACCTTCTTATTGACGATGAAACACAGAAATTGCATCGGAATTAAATATAAAAGGCACAATGCCGACTTAAGTACAAGAACACAGACTCTTCTTACTGACTATGATTTGACCCATTCCTGTGACACTAGTAATAGATTCCGATGCGTCACATCAGGATTACTGTATCCCTTGGACATTCTTTTTGACGATGACACACAGAAATTGCATCGGAATGAGATACAAAAGGCACAATGCCGACTTAAGTACATGAAGACTGACTCTTCTTACTGACTATGTTTGAACCATTCCTGTGACACTAGTTATAGATTCCGATGCTTCACTTCAGGTCTACTCTATCCATAGGAATTTCTTATTGACGATGAAACACAGAAATTGCATCGGAACTAAATACAAAAGGCACAATGCCGACTTAAGTACAAGAAGACTGACTCTTCCTACTGTCTATGTTATGAACGATTCCTGTTACATTAGTTATTAATTCCGATGCTTCACTTCAGGTTTACTGTGTCCCTTGGACCTTCTTATTGACGATGAAACACAGAAATTGCATCGGAATTAAATATAAAAGGCACAATGCCGACTTAAGTACAAGAACACAGACTCTTCTTACTGTCTATGTTTTGAACCATTTCTGTGACACTAGTTATAGATTCCGATGCTTCACCTCAGGTGTAGTGTATCCCTCTGACCTTCTTATTGACGATGAAACACAGAAATTGCATCGGAATTAAATACAAAAGGCACAATGCCGACTTATGTACAAGAACACAGACTCTTCTTACTGTCTATGTTTTGAACCATTCCTGTGACACTAGTTATAGATTCCGATGCTTCACCTCAGATTTACTGTGTCCCTCTGACCTTCTTATTGACGATGAAACACAGATATTGCATCGGAATTAAATACAAAAGGCACAATGCCGACTTAAGTACAAGAAGGCAGACTCTTCCTACTGTCTATGTTTTGAACCATACCTGTGACACTAGTTATGGATTCCGATGCTTCACTTAAGGTTTACTGTATCCCTCTGACCTTCGTTTTGACGATGAAAATAGAAATTTCATCGGAAGTTAATACAAAAGGCACAATGCAGACTTAAGTACAAGAAGACTGACTCTTCTTATTGTCTATGATTTGATCCATTCCTGTGACACTAGTTATAAATTCCGATGCTTCACTTCAGGTATACTGTATCCCTTGGACCTTCTTATTGACGAAAAAGCACAGAAATTCCATCGGAATTAAATACAAAATGCACAATGCCGACTTAAGTACAAGAAGGCTGACTCGTCTTACTGACTGTTTTGAACCATTCCTGTGACACTAGTTACAGATTCCGATGATTTACTTCAGGTTGACTGTATCCCTCTGACCTTCTCATTGACGATGAAACACAGAAATTGCATCGGTATTAAATACAAAAGCCACAATGCCAACTTATGTTCAAGAAGTCTGACTCCTCTTACTGACTATGTTTTGACCCATTCCTGTGACACTAGTAATACATTCCGATGCTTCACATCAGGATTACTGTATCCCTTGGACCTTTGTTTTGACGATGACACACAGAAATTGCATCGGAATGAAATACAAAAGGCACAATGCCGACTTAAGTACATGAAGACTGACTCTTCTTACTGACTATGTTTGAACCATTCCTGTGACACTAGTTATAGATTCCGATGCTTCACTGCAGGTCTACTCTATCCATAGGACCTTCTTATTGACGATGAAGCACAGAAATTGCATCGGAACTAAATACAAAAGGCACAATGCCGACTTAAGTACAAGAAGACTGACTCTTCCTACTGTCTATGTTATGAACGATTCCTGTTACATTAGTTATTAATTCCGACGCTTCACTTCAGGTTTACTGTGTCCCTTGGACCTTCTTATTGACGATGAAACACAGAAATTGCATTGGAATTAAATACAAAAGGCACAATGCCGACTTAAGTACAAGAAGACTGACTCTACTTACTGACTATGTTTTGAACCATTCCTGTGACACTCGTAATAGATTCCGTTGCTTCACTTCAGGTTTACTGTGTCACTTTGACCTTCTTATTGACGATGAAACACAGAAATTGCATCGGAAATAAATACAAAAGGCACAATGCCGACTTAAGTACATGTAGACTGAATCTTCCTACTGTCTATGTTTTGAATCATTCCTGTGACACTAGTTACAGATCCCGATGCTTCACGTCAGGTTTACTGTATCCCTTGGATCTTCTTATTGACGATGAAACACAGATAGTGCATCGGAGTTAAATACAAAAGGCACAATGCCGACTTAAGTACAAGGAGACGAACTCTTCCTACTGTCTATGTTTTGAAACATTCCTGTGACACTAGTTATTGATTCCGATGCTTCACTTCAGCTTTACTGTATCCCTCTGACCTTCTTATTGACGATGAAACACAGAAATTGCATCGGAATTAAATATAAAAGGCACAATGCCGACTTAAGTACAAGAAGACTGATTCTTCATACTGACTAAGTTTGGAACCATTCCTGTGGCACTATATATAGATTCCGATGCTTCACTTCAGGTTTACTGTATCCCTTGGACCTTCCTGTTGACGATGAAACACAGAAAATGCATCGGAATTGAACACAAAAGGCACAATGACGACTTAAGTACAAGAAGACTGACCCTTCTTACTGACTGTTTTGGACCATTCCTGTGACAGTAGTTATAGATTCCGATGCTTCACTTCAGGTTTACTGTATCCCTCTGACCTTCTTATTGACGATGAAACACAGAAATTGCATCGGAATTAAATACAAAAGGCACAATGCCGACTTAAGTACAAGAAGACTGACCCTTCTTACCGTCTATGTTTTGAACCATTCCTGTGACACTAGTTATAGATTCCGATGCTTCACTTCAGGTTTACTGTATGCCTCTGACCTTCTTATTGACGATGAAACACAAAAATTGCATCGGAATTAAATACAAACGGCACAATGCCGACTTAAATACAAGAAGACTGACTCTTCGTACTGACTACGCTTTGAACCATTCCTGTGACACTAGTTATAGATTACGATGATTCACTTCTGGTTTACTGTATCCCTTGGACCTTCTTATTGACGATGAAACACAGGAATTGCTTCGGAATTAAATAGAAAAGGCACAATGCCGACTTAAGTACAAGAAGACTGACTCTTCTTTCTGACTGTGTTTGGAACCATTCCTGTGACACTAGTAATAGATTCCGATGCTTAAGTTTAGATTTACTGTATCCCTCTGACCTTCTTATTGACGATGAAACACAGAAATTGCATCGGAATTAAATACAAAAGGCACAATGCCGACTTAAGTACAAGAACACAGACTCTTCTTACTGTCTATGTTTTGAACCATTCCTGTGACACTAGTTATAGATTCCGATGCTTCACCTCAGGTGTAGTGTATCCCTCGGACCTTCTTATTGACGATGAAACACAGAAATTGCATCGGAATTAAATACAAAAGGCACAATGCCGACTTAATTACAAGAACACAGATTCTTCTTACTGTCTATGTTTTGAACCATTCCTGTGACACTAGTTATAGATTCCGATGCTTCACCTCAGATTTACTGTGTCCCTCTGACCTTCTTATTGACGATGAAACACAGATATTGCATCGGAATTAAATACAAAAGGCACAATGCCGACTTAAGTACAAGAAGGCTGACTCTTCCTACTGTCTATGTTTTGAACCATTCCTGTGACACTAGTTATGGATTCCGATGCTTCACTTAAAGTTTACTGTATCCCTCTGACCTTCGTTTTGACGATGAAAATAGAAATTTCATCGGAAGTAAATACAAAAGGCACAATGCCGACTTAAGTACAAGAAGACTGACTCTTCTTATTGTCTATGATTTGATCCATTCCTGTGACACTAGTTATAAATTCTGATGCTTCACTTCAGGTTTACTGTATCCCTTGGACCTTCTTATTGACGATAAAAGCAGAGAAATTCCATCGGAATTAAATACAAAATGCACAATGCCGACTTAAGTACAAGAAGGCTGACTCGTCTTACTGACTGTTTTGAACCATTCCTGTGACACTAGTAACAGATTCCGATGATTTACTTCAGGTTCACTGTATCCCTCTGACCTTCTTCTTGACGATGAAACACAGAAATTGCATCGGAATTAAATACAAGAGGCACAATGCCAATTTATGTTCAAGAAGACTGACTCCTCTTACTGACTATGATTTGACCCATTCCTGTGACACTTGTAATAGATTCCGATGCGTCACATCTGGATTACTGTATCCCTTGGACATTCTTTTTGACGATGACACACAGAAATTGCATCGGAATGAGATACAAAAGGCACAATGCCGACTTAAGTACATGAAGACTGACTCTTCTTACTGACTATGTTTGAACCATTCCTGTGACACTAGTTATAGATTCCGATGCTTCACTTCAGGTCTACTCTATCCATAGGACCTTCTTATTGCCGATGAAACACAGAAATTGCATCGGAACTAAATACAAAAGGCACAATGCCGACTTAAGTACAAGAAGACTGACTCTTCCTACTGTCTATGTTATGAACGATTCCTGTTACATTAGTTATTAATTCCGATGCTTCACTTCAGGTTTACTGTGTCCCTTGGACCTTCTTATTGACGATGAAACACAGAAATTGCATCGGAATTAAATATAAAAGGCACAATGCCGACTTAAGTACAAGAAGACTGACTCTTCATACTGACTACGTTTTGAACCATTCCTGTGACACTAGTTATAGATTACGATGATTCACTTCAGGTTTACTGTATCCCTTGGACCTTCTTATTGACGATGAAACACAGAAATTGCATCGGAATTAAATAGAAAAGGCACAATGCCGACTTAAGTACAAGAAGTCTGACTCTTCTTACTGTCTATGCTTTGAACCATTCCTGTGACACTAGTTATAGATTCCGATGCTTCACTTGAGCTTTACTGTATCCCTCTGACCTTCTTATTGACGATGAAACACAGAAATTGCATCGGAATTAAATACAAAAGGCACAATGCCGACTTAAGTACAAGAAGACTGACCCTTCTTACTGTCTATGTTTTGAACCAGTCCTGTGACACTAGTTATAGATTCCGATGCTTCACTTCAGGTTGACTGTATCCCTCTGACCTTCTCATTGACGATGAAACACAGAAATTGCATCGGTATTAAATACAAAAGCCACAATGCCAACTTATGTTCAAGAAGTCTGACTCCTCTTACTGACTATGTTTTGACCCATTCCTGTGACACTAGTAATACATTCCGATGCTTCACATCAGGATTACTGTATCCCTTGGACCTTTGTTTTGACGATGACACACAGAAATTGCATCGGAATGAAATACAAAAGGCACAATGCCGACTTAAGTACATGAAGACTGACTCTTCTTACTGACTATGTTTGAACCATTCCTGTGACACTAGTTATAGATTCCGATGCTTCACTGCAGGTCTACTCTATCCATAGGACCTTCTTATTGACGATGAAGCACAGAAATTGCATCGGAACTAAATACAAAAGGCACAATGCCGACTTAAGTACAAGAAGACTGACTCTTCCTACTGTCTATGTTATGAACGATTCCTGTTACATTAGTTATTAATTCCGACGCTTCACTTCAGGTTTACTGTGTCCCTTGGACCTTCTTATTGACGATGAAACACAGAAATTGCATTGGAATTAAATACAAAAGGCACAATGCCGACTTAAGTACAAGAAGACTGACTCTACTTACTGACTATGTTTTGAACCATTCCTGTGACACTCGTAATAGATTCCGTTGCTTCACTTCAGGTTTACTGTGTCACTTTGACCTTCTTATTGACGATGAAACACAGAAATTGCATCGGAAATAAATACAAAAGGCACAATGCCGACTTAAGTACATGTAGACTGAATCTTCCTACTGTCTATGTTTTGAATCATTCCTGTGACACTAGTTACAGATCCCGATGCTTCACGTCAGGTTTACTGTATCCCTTGGATCTTCTTATTGACGATGAAACACAGATAGTGCATCGGAGTTAAATACAAAAGGCACAATGCCGACTTAAGTACAAGGAGACGAACTCTTCCTACTGTCTATGTTTTGAAACATTCCTGTGACACTAGTTATTGATTCCGATGCTTCACTTCAGCTTTACTGTATCCCTCTGACCTTCTTATTGACGATGAAACACAGAAATTGCATCGGAATTAAATATAAAAGGCACAATGCCGACTTAAGTACAAGAAGACTGATTCTTCATACTGACTAAGTTTGGAACCATTCCTGTGGCACTATATATAGATTCCGATGCTTCACTTCAGGTTTACTGTATCCCTTGGACCTTCCTGTTGACGATGAAACACAGAAAATGCATCGGAATTGAACACAAAAGGCACAATGACGACTTAAGTACAAGAAGACTGACCCTTCTTACTGACTGTTTTGGACCATTCCTGTGACAGTAGTTATAGATTCCGATGCTTCACTTCAGGTTTACTGTATCCCTCTGACCTTCTTATTGACGATGAAACACAGAAATTGCATCGGAATTAAATACAAAAGGCACAATGCCGACTTAAGTACAAGAAGACTGACCCTTCTTACCGTCTATGTTTTGAACCATTCCTGTGACACTAGTTATAGATTCCGATGCTTCACTTCAGGTTTACTGTATGCCTCTGACCTTCTTATTGACGATGAAACACAAAAATTGCATCGGAATTAAATACAAACGGCACAATGCCGACTTAAATACAAGAAGACTGACTCTTCGTACTGACTACGCTTTGAACCATTCCTGTGACACTAGTTATAGATTACGATGATTCACTTCTGGTTTACTGTATCCCTTGGACCTTCTTATTGACGATGAAACACAGGAATTGCTTCGGAATTAAATAGAAAAGGCACAATGCCGACTTAAGTACAAGAAGACTGACTCTTCTTTCTGACTGTGTTTGGAACCATTCCTGTGACACTAGTAATAGATTCCGATGCTTAAGTTTAGATTTACTGTATCCCTCTGACCTTCTTATTGACGATGAAACACAGAAATTGCATCGGAATTAAATACAAAAGGCACAATGCCGACTTAAGTACAAGAACACAGACTCTTCTTACTGTCTATGTTTTGAACCATTCCTGTGACACTAGTTATAGATTCCGATGCTTCACCTCAGGTGTAGTGTATCCCTCGGACCTTCTTATTGACGATGAAACACAGAAATTGCATCGGAATTAAATACAAAAGGCACAATGCCGACTTAATTACAAGAACACAGATTCTTCTTACTGTCTATGTTTTGAACCATTTCTGTGACACTAGTTATAGATTCCGATGCTTCACCTCAGATTTACTGTGTCCCTCTGACCTTCTTATTGACGATGAAACACAGATATTGCATCGGAATTAAATACAAAAGGCACAATGCCGACTTAAGTACAAGAAGGCTGACTCTTCCTACTGTCTATGTTTTGAACCATTCCTGTGACACTAGTTATGGATTCCGATGCTTCACTTAAAGTTTACTGTATCCCTCTGACCTTCGTTTTGACGATGAAAATAGAAATTTCATCGGAAGTAAATACAAAAGGCACAATGCCGACTTAAGTACAAGAAGACTGACTCTTCTTATTGTCTATGATTTGATCCATTCCTGTGACACTAGTTATAAATTCTGATGCTTCACTTCAGGTTTACTGTATCCCTTGGACCTTCTTATTGACGATAAAAGCAGAGAAATTCCATCGGAATTAAATACAAAATGCACAATGCCGACTTAAGTACAAGAAGGCTGACTCGTCTTACTGACTGTTTTGAACCATTCCTGTGACACTAGTAACAGATTCCGATGATTTACTTCAGGTTCACTGTATCCCTCTGACCTTCTTCTTGACGATGAAACACAGAAATTGCATCGGAATTAAATACAAGAGGCACAATGCCAATTTATGTTCAAGAAGACTGACTCCTCTTACTGACTATGATTTGACCCATTCCTGTGACACTTGTAATAGATTCCGATGCGTCACATCTGGATTACTGTATCCCTTGGACATTCTTTTTGACGATGACACACAGAAATTGCATCGGAATGAGATACAAAAGGCACAATGCCGACTTAAGTACATGAAGACTGACTCTTCTTACTGACTATGTTTGAACCATTCCTGTGACACTAGTTATAGATTCCGATGCTTCACTTCAGGTCTACTCTATCCATAGGACCTTCTTATTGCCGATGAAACACAGAAATTGCATCGGAACTAAATACAAAAGGCACAATGCCGACTTAAGTACAAGAAGACTGACTCTTCCTACTGTCTATGTTATGAACGATTCCTGTTACATTAGTTATTAATTCCGATGCTTCACTTCAGGTTTACTGTGTCCCTTGGACCTTCTTATTGACGATGAAACACAGAAATTGCATCGGAATTAAATATAAAAGGCACAATGCCGACTTAAGTACAAGAAGACTGACTCTTCATACTGACTACGTTTTGAACCATTCCTGTGACACTAGTTATAGATTACGATGATTCACTTCAGGTTTACTGTATCCCTTGGACCTTCTTATTGACGATGAAACACAGAAATTGCATCGGAATTAAATAGAAAAGGCACAATGCCGACTTAAGTACAAGAAGTCTGACTCTTCTTACTGTCTATGCTTTGAACCATTCCTGTGACACTAGTTATAGATTCCGATGCTTCACTTGAGCTTTACTGTATCCCTCTGACCTTCTTATTGACGATGAAACACAGAAATTGCATCGGAATTAAATACAAAAGGCACAATGCCGACTTAAGTACAAGAAGACTGACCCTTCTTACTGTCTATGTTTTGAACCAGTCCTGTGACACTAGTTATAGATTCCGATGCTTCACTTCAGGTTTACTGTATCCCTCTGACCTTCTTATTGACGATGAAACACAGTAATTGCATCGGAATTAAATACAAAAGGCACAATGCCGGCTTAAGTACAAGAAGACTGACTCTTCGTACTGACTATGTTTTGAACCATTCCTGTGACACTAGTTATAGATTACGATGATTCACTTCAGGTTTACTGTATCCCTTGGACCTTCTTATTGACGATGAAACACAGAAATTGCATCGGAATTAAATACAAAAGGCACAATGCCGACTTAAGTACAAGAAGACTGACTCTTCATACTGACTATGTTTGGAACCATTCCTGTGGCACTAGATATAGATTCCGATGCTTCACTTCAGGTTTACTGTATCCCTTGGACCTTCCTGTTGACGATGAAACACAGAAAATGCATCGGAATTGAATACAAAAGGCAGAATGACGACTTAAGTACAAGAAGACTGACACTTCTTACTGACTGTTTTGAACCATTCCTGTGACAGTAGTTATAGATTCCGATGCTTCACTTCAGGTTTACTGTATCCCTCTGACCTTCTTATTGACGATGAGACACAGAAATTGCATCGGAATTAAATACAAAAGGCACAATGCCGACTTAAGTACAAGAAGACTGACTCTTCTTACTGTCTATGATTTGAACCGTTCCTGTGACACAAGTTATAGATTCCGAAGCTTCACTTCAGATTTACTGTATCCCTTGCCCCCTCTTATTGACGATGAAACACTGAAATTGCATCGGAATTAAATAGAAAAGGCACAATGCCGACTTCAGTACAGAAGATTGACCCTTCTTACTGTCTATGTTTTGAACCATTCCTGTGACACTAGTTATAGATTACGATGATTCACTTCAGGTTTACTGTATCCCTTCGACCTTCTTATTGACGATGAAACGCAGAAATTGCATCGGAATTAAATAGAAAAGGCACAATGCCGACTTAAGTACAGGAAGACTGACTCTTCTTTCTGACTGTGTTTGGAACCATTCCTGTGACACTAGTTATAGATTCCGATGCTTCACTTTAGGTTTACTGTATCACTCTGACCTTCTAATTGACGATGAAACACAGAAATTGCATCGGAATTAAATACAAAAGGCACAATGCCGACTTAAGTACAAGAACACAGACTCTTCTTACTGTCTATGCTTTGAACCAATCCTGTGACACTAGTTATAGATTCCGATGATTTACTTCAGGTTCACTGTATCCCTCTGACCTTCTTATTGTGATGAAACACAGAAATTGCATCGGAATTAAATACAAGAGGCACAATGCCAACTTATGTTCAAGAAGACTGACTCCTCTTACTGACTATGATTTGACCCATTCCTGTGACACTAGTAATAGATTCCGATGCGTCACATCAGGATTACTGTATCCCTTGGACCTTCTTTTTGACGATGACACACAGAAATTGCATCGGAATGAAATACAAAAGGCACAATGCCGACTTAAGTACATGAAGACTGACTCTTCTTACTGACTATGTTTGAACCATTCCTGTGACACTAGTTATAGATTCCGATGCTTCACTTCAGGTCTACTCTATCCATAGGACCTTCTTATTGACGATGAATACAGAAATTGCATCGGAACTAAATACAAAAGGCACAATGCCGACTTAAGTACAAGAAGACTGACTCTTCCTACTGTCTATGTTATGAACGATTCCTGTTACATTAGTTATTAATTCCGATGCTTCACTTCAGGTTTACTGTGTCCCTTGGACCTTCTTATTGACGATGAAACACAGAAATTGCATCGGAATTAAATATAAAAGGCACAATGCCGACTTAAGTACAAGAAGACTGACTCTTCATACTGACTATGTTTTGAACCATTCCTGTGACACTAGTTATAGATTCCGATGATTCACATCAGGTTTACTGTATCCTTTGGACCTTCTTATTTACGATGAAACACAGAAATTGCATCGGAATTAAATAGAAAAAGCACAATGCCGACTTAAGTACAAGAAGGCTGACTCTTCTTACTGACTATGTTATGAACCTTCCTGTGACACTAGTTATATATTCCGATGCTTCACTTCAGGTTTACTGTATCCCTCTGACCTTCTTATTGACGATGAAACACAGAAATTGCATCGGAATTAAATAGAAAAAGCACAATGCCGACTTAAGTACAAGAAGGCTGACTCTTCTTACTGACTATGATATGAACCTTCCTGTGACACTAGTTATATATTCCGATGCTTCACTTGAGGTTTACTGTATCCCTCTGACCTTCTTATTGACGATGAAACACAGAATTTGCATCGGAATTAAATTGAAAAGGCACAATGCCGACTTAAGAACAAGAAGACTGACTCTTCTTACTGTCTATGTTTTGAACTATTCCTGTGACACTAGTTATAGATTCCGATGCTTCACCTCAGGTTTAGTGTATCCCTCTGACCTTCTTATTGACGATGAAACACAGAAATTGCATCGGAATTAATTACAAAAGGCACAATGCCGACTTAAGTACAAGAAGACTGACTCTTCGTACTGACTATGATTTGAACCGATTCTGTGACACTAGTTATAGATTACGATGATTCACTTCAGGTTTACTGTATCCCTTGGACCTTCTTATTGACGATGAAACACAGAAATTGCATCGGAATTAAATAGAAAAGGCACAATGCCGACTTAAGTACAAGAAGACTGACTCTTCATACTGACTATGTTTGGAACTATTCCTGTGGCACTAGATATAGATTCCGATGCTTCACTTCAGGTTTACTGTATCCCTTGGACCTTCCTGTTGACGATGAAACACAGAAAATGCATCGGAATTGAATACAAAAGGCACAATGACGACTTAAGTACAAGAAGACTGACTCTTCTTACTGACTGTTTTGAACCATTCCTGTGACAGTAGTTATAGATTCCGATGCTTCACTTCAGGTTTACTGTATCCCTCTGACCTTCTTATTGACGATGAGACACAGAAATTGCATCGGAATTAAATACAAAAGGCACAATGCCGACTTAAGTACAAGAAGACTGACTCTTCTTACTGTCTATGATTTGAACCGTTCCTGTGACACAAGTTATAGATTCCGAAGCTTCACTTCAGATTTTCTGTATCCCTTGCCGCTTCTTATTGACGATGAAACACAGAAATTGCATCGGAATTAAATAGAAAAGGCACAATGCCGACTTCAGTACAAGAAGATTGACCCTTCTTACTGTCTATGTTTTGAACCATTCCTGTGACACTAGTTATAGATTCCGATGCTTCACTTTAGGTTTACTGTATCACTCTGACCTTCTTATTGACGATGAAACACAGAAATTGCATCGGAATTAAATACAAAAGGCACAATGCCGACTTAAGTACAAGAACACAGACTCTTCTTACTGTCTATGCTTTGAACCATTCCTGTGACACTAGTTATAGATTCCGATGATTTACTTCAGGTTCACTGTATCCCTCTGACCTTCTTATTGTGATGAAACACAGAAATTGCATCGGAATTAAATACAAGAGGCACAATGCCAACTTATGTTCAAGAAGACTGACTCCTCTTACTGACTATGATTTGACCCATTCCTGTGACACTAGTAATAGATTCCGATGCGTCACATCAGGATTACTGTATCTCTTGGACCTTCTTTTTGACGATGACACACAGAAATTGCATCGGAATGAAATACAAAAGGCACAATGCCGACTTAAGTACATGAAGACTGACTCTTCTTACTGACTATGTTTGAACCATTCCTGTGACACTAGTTATAGATTCCGATGCTTCACTTCAGGTCTACTCTATCCATAGGACCTTCTTATTGACGATGAATACAGAAATTGCATCGGAACTAAATACAAAAGGCACAATGCCGACTTAAGTACAAGAAGACTGACTCTTCCTACTGTCTATGTTATGAACGATTCCTGTTACATTAGTTATTAATTCCGATCCTTCTCTTCAGGTTTACTGTGTCCCTTGGACCTTCTTATTGACGATGAAACACAGAAATTGCATCGGAATTAAATATAAAAGGCACAATGCCGACTTAAGTACAAGAAGACTGACTCTTCATACTGACTATGTTTTGAACCATTCCTGTGACACTAGTTATAGATTCCGATGATTCACATCAGGTTTACTGTATCCTTTGGACCTTCTTATTTACGATGAAACACAGAAATTGCATCGGAATTAAATAGAAAAAGCACAATGCCGACTTAAGTACAAGAAGGCTGACTCTTCTTACTGACTATGTTATGAACCTTCCTGTGACACTAGTTATATATTCCGATGCTTCACTTCAGGTTTACTGTATCCCTCTGACCTTCTTATTGACGATGAAACACAGAATTTGCATCGGAATTAAATAGAAAAAGCATAATGCCGACTTAAGTACAAGAAGACTGACTCTTCTTTCTGACTGTGTTTGGAACCATTCCTGTGACACTAGTTATAGATTCCGATGCTTCACATTAGGTTTACTGTATCCCTCTGACCTTCTTATTGACGATGAAACACAGAAATTGCATCGGAATTAAATACAAAGGGCACAATGCCGACTTAAGTACAAGAAGACTGACACTTCTTACTGTCTATGTTTTGAACAATTCCTGTGACACTAGTTATAGATTCCGATGCTTCACCTCAGGTTTACTGTATCCCTCTGACCTTCTTATTGACGATGAAACACAGAAATTGCATCGGAATTAATTACAAAAGGCACAATGCCGACTTAAGTACAAGAAGACTGACTCTTCGTACTGACTATGTTTTGAACCATTCCTGTGACACTAGTTATAGACTCCGATGATTCACATCAGGTTTACTGTATCCTTTGGACCTTCTTATTTACGATGAAACACTGAAATTGCATCGGAATTAAATAGAAAAAGCACAATGCCGACTTAAGTACAAGAAGGCTGACTCTTCTTACTGACTATGATATGAACCTTCCTGTGACACTAGTGATATATTCCGATGCTTCACTTGAGGTTTACTGTATCCCTCTGACCTTCTTATTGACGATGAAACACAGAAATTGCATCGGAATTAAATATAAAATGCACAATGCCGACTTAAGTACAAGAAGACTGACTCTTCTTACTGTCTATGTTTTGAACTATTCCTGTGACACTAGTTATAGATTCCGATGCTTCACCTCAGGTTTAGTGTATCCCTCTGACCTTCTTATTGACGATGAAACACAGAAATTGCATCGGAATTAATTACAAAAGGCACAATGCCGACTTAAGTACAAGAAGACTGACTCTTCGTACTGACTATGATTTGAACCGATTCTGTGACACTAGTTATAGATTACGATGACTCACTTCAGGTTTACTGTATCCCTTGGACCTTCTTATTGACGATGAAACACAGAAATTGCATCGGAATTAAATAGAAAAGGCACAATGCCGACTTAAGTACAAGAAGTCTGACTCTTCTTACTGTCTATGCTTTGAACCATTCCTGTGACACTAGTTATAGATTCCGATGCTTCACTTCAGCTTTACTGTATCCCTCTGACCTTCTTATTGACGATGAAACACAGAAATTGCATCGGAATTAAATACAAAAGGCACAATGCCGACTTAAGTACGAGAAGACTGACCCTTCTTACTGTCTATGTTTTGAAAAATTCCTGTGACACTAGTTATAGATTCCGATGCTTCACTTCAGGTTTACTGTATCCCTCTGACCTTCTTATTGACGATGAAACACAGTAATTGCATCGGAATTAAATACAAAAGGCACAATGCCGGCTTAAGTACAAGAAGACTGACTCTTCGTACTGACTATGTTTTGAACCATTCCTGTGACACTAGTTATAGATTACGATGATTCACTTCAGGTTTACTGTATCCCTTGGACCTTCTTATTGACGATGAAACACAGAAATTGCATCGGAATTAAATACAAAAGGCACAATGCCGACTTAAGTACAAGAAGACTGACTCTTCATACTGACTATGTTTGGAACCATTCCTGTGGCACTAGATATAGATTCCGATGCTTCACTTCAGGTTTACTGTATCCCTTGGACCTTCCTGTTGACGATGAAACACAGAAAATGCATCGGAATTGAATACAAAAGGCACAATGACGACTTAAGTACAAGAAGACTGACTCTTCTTACTGACTGTTTTGAACCATTCCTTTGACAGTAGTTATAGATTCCGATGCTTCACTTCAGGTTTAGTGTATCCCTCTGACCTTCTTATTGACGATGAAACACAGAAATTGCATCGGAATTAAATACAAAAGGCACAATGCCGACTTAAGTACAAGAAGACTGACTCTTCTTACTGTCTATGATTTGAACCGTTCCTGTGACACAAGTTATAGATTCCGAAGCTTCACTTCAGATTTACTGTATCCCTTGCCCCTTCTTATTGACGATGATACACAGAAATTGCATCGGAATTAAATACAAAAGGCACAATGCCGACTTAAGTACAAGAAGACTGACTCTTCATACTGACTATGTTTGGAACCATTCCTGTGGCACTAGATATAGATTCCGATGCTTCACTTCAGGTTTACTCTATCCCTTGGACCTTCCTGTTGACGATGAAACACAGAAAATGCGTCGGAATTGAATACAAAAGGCACAATGACGACTTAAGTACAAGAACACAGACTCTTCTTACTGTCTATGCTTTGAACCATTCCTGTGACACTAGTTATAGATTCCGATGATTTACTTCAGGTTCACTGTATCCCTTCGACCTTCTTATTGACGATGAAACACAGAAATTGCATCGGAATTAAATACAAAAGTCACAATGACGACTTAAGTACAAGAACACAGACTCTTCTTACTGTCTATGCTTTGAACCATTCCTGTGACACTAGTTATAGATTCCGATGATTTACTTCAGGTTCACTGTATCCCTCTGACCTTCTTATTGTGATGAAACACAGAAATTGCATCGGAATTAAATACAAGAGGCACAATGCCTACTTATGTTCAAGAAGACTGACTCCTCTTACTGACTATGATTTGACCCATTCCTGTGACACTAGTAATAGATTCCGATGCGTCACATCAGGATTACTGTATCCCTTGGACCTTCTTTTTGACGATGACACACAGAAATTGCATCGGAATGAAATACAAAAGGCACAATGCCGACTTAAGTACATGAAGACTGACTCTTCTTACTGACTATGTTTGAACCATTCCTGTGACACTAGTTATAGATTCCGATGCTTCACTTCAGGTCTACTCTATCCATAGGACATTGTTATTGACGATGAAACACAGAAATTGCATCGGAACTAAATACAAAAGGCACAATGCCGACTTAAGTACAAGAAGACTGACTCTTCCTACTGTCTATGTTATGAACGATTCCTGTTACATTAGTTATTAATTCCGATGCTTCACTTCAGGTTTACTGTGTCCCTTGGACCTTCTTATTGACGATGAAACACAGAAATTGCATCGGAATTAAATATAAAAGGCACAATGCCGACTTAAGTACAAGAAGACTGACTCTTCATACTGACTATGTTTTGAACCATTCCTGTGACACTAGTTATAGATTCTGATGATTCACATCAGGTTTACTGTATCCTTTGGACCTTCTTATTGACGATGAAACACAGAAATTGCATCGGAATTAAATAGAAAAAGCACAATGCCGACTTAAGTACAAGAAGGCTGACTCTTCTTACTGACTATGTTATGAACCTTCCTGTGACACTAGTTATATATTCCGATGCTTCACTTCAGGTTTACTGTATCCCTCTGACCTTCTTATTGACGATGAAACACAGAATTTGCATCGGAATTAGATAGAAACAGCATAATGCCGACTTAAGTACAAGAAGACTGACTCTTCTTTCTGACTGTGTTTGGAACCATTCCTGTGACACTAGTTATAGATTCCGATGCTTCACATTAGGTTTACTGTATCCCTCTGACCTTCTTATTGACGATGAAAGACAGAAATTGCATCGGAATTAAATACAAAGGGCACAATGCCGACTTAAGTACAAGAAGACTGACTCTTCGTACTGACTATGTTTTGAACCATTCCTGTGACACTAGTTATAGATTACGATGATTCACTTCAGGTTTACTGTATCCCTTGGACCTTCTTATTGACGATGAAACACAGAAATTGCATCGGAATTAAATACAAAAGGCACAATGCCGACTTAAGTACAAGAAGACTGACTCTTCGTACTGACTATGTTTGGAACCATTCCTGTGGCACTAGATATAGATTCCGATGCTTCACCTCAGGTTTACTGTATCCCTTGGACCTTCCTGTTGACGATGAAACACAGAAAATGCATCGGAATTGAATACAAAATGCACAATGACGACTTAAGTACAAGAAGACTGACTCTTCTTACTGACTGTTTTGAACCATTCCTGTGACAGTAGTTATAGATTCCGATGCTTCACTTCAGGTTTACTGTATCCCTCTGACCTTCTTATTGACGATGAAACACAGAAATTGCATCGGAATTAAATACAAAAGGCACAATGCCGACTTAAGTACAAGAAGACTGACTCTTCTTACTGTCTATGATTTGAACCGTTCCTGTGACACAAGTTATAGATTCCGAAGCTTCACTTCAGATTTACTGTATCCCTTGCCCCTTCTTATTGACGATGAAACACAGAAATTGCATCGGAATTAAATAGAAAAGGCACAATGCCGACTTCAGTACAAGAAGATTGACCCTTCTTACTGTCTATGTTTTGAACCATTCGTGTGACACTAGTTATAGATTACGATGATTCACTTCAGGTTTACTGTATCCCTTCGACCTTCTTATTGACGATGAAACACAGAAATTGCATCGGAATTAAATAGAAAAGGCACAATGCCGACTTAAGTACAAGAAGACTGACTCTTCTTTCTGACTGTGTTTGGAACCATTCCTGTGACACTAGTTATAGATTCCGATGCTTCACTTTAGGTTTACTGTATCCCTCTGACCTTCTTATTGACGATGAAACACAGAAATTGCATCGGAATTAAATACAAAAGGCACAATGACGACTTAAGTACAAGAACACAGACTCTTCTTACTGTCTATGCTTTGAACCATTCCTGTGGCACTAGTTATAGATTCCGATGATTTACTTCAGGTTCACTGTCTCCCTCTGACCTTCTTATTGTGATGAAACACCGAAATTGCATCGGAATTAAATACAAGAGGCACAATGCCAACTTATGTTCAAGAAGACTGACTCCTCTTACTGACTATGATTTGACCCATTCCTGTGACACTAGTAATAGATTCCGATGCGTCACATCAGGATTACTGTATCCCTTGGACCTTCTTTTTGACGATGACACACAGAAATTGCATCGGAATGAAATACAAAAGGCACAATGCCGACTTAAGTACATGAAGACTGACTCTTCTTACTGACTATGTTTGAACCATTCCTGTGACACTAGTTATAGATTCCGATGCTTCACTTCAGGTCTACTCTATCCATAGGACCTTCTTATTGACGATGAAACACAGAAATTGCATCGGAACTAAATACAAAAGGCACAATGCCGCCTTAAGTACAAGAAGACTGACTCTTCCTACTGTCTATGTTATGAACGATTCCTGTTACATTAGTTATTAATTCCGATGCTTCACTTCAGGTTTACTGTGTCCCTTGGACCTTCTTATTGACGATGAAACACAGAAATTGCATCGGAATTAAATATAAAAGGCACAATGCCGACTTAAGTACAAGAAGACTGACTCTTCATACTGACTATGTTTGAACCATTCCTGTGACACTAGTTATAGATTCCGATGATTCACATCAGGTTTACTGTATCCTTTGGACCTTCTTATTGACGATGAAACACAGAAATTGCATCGGAATTAAATACAAAGGGCACAATGCCGACTTAAGTACAAGAAGACTGACTCTTCTTACTGTCTATGTCTTGAACAATTCCTGTGACACTAGTTATAGATTCCGATGCTTCATCTCAGGTTTAGTGTATCCCTCTGACCCTCATATTGACGATGAAACACAGAAATTGCATCGGAATTAATTACAAAAGGCACAATGCAGACTTAAGTACAAGAAGACTGACTCTTCGTACTGACTATGTTTTGAACCATTTCTGTGACACTAGTTATAGATTACGATGATTCACTTCAGGTTTAGTGTATCCCTTGTACCTTCTTATTGACGATGAAACACAGAAATTGCATCGGAATTAAATAGAAAAGGCACAACGCCGACTTAAGAACAAGAAGACTGACTCTTCTTACTGTCTATGCTTTGAACCATTCCTGTGACACTAGTTATAGATTCCGATGCTTCACTTCAGCTTTACTGTATCCCTCTGACCTTCTTATTGACGATGAAACACAGAAATTGCATCGGAATTAAATACAAAAGGCCCAATGCCGGCTTAAGTACAAGAAGACTGACTCTTCGTACTGACTATGTTTTGAACCATTCCTGTGACACTAGTTATAGATTACGATGATTCACTTCAGGTTTACTGTATCCCTCTGACCTTCTTATTGACGATCAAACACAGAAATTGCATCGGAATTAAATATAAAATGCACAATGCCGACTTAAGTACAAGAAGACTGACTCTTCATACTGACTAAGTTTGGAACCATTCCTGTGGCACTAGATATAGATTCCGATGCTTCACTTCAGGTTTACTGTATCCCCTGGACCTTCCTGTTGACGATGAAACACAGAAAATGCATCGGAATTGAACACAAAAGGCACAATGACGACTTAAGTACAAGAAGACTGACCCTTCTTACTGACTGTTTTGGACCATTCTGTGACAGTAGTTATAGATTCCGATGCTTCACTTCAGGTTTACTGTATCCCTCTGACCTTCTTATTGACGATGAAACACAGAAATTGCATCGGAATTAAATACAAAAGGCACAATGCCGACTTAAGTACAAGAAGACTGACTCTTCTTACTGTCTATGATTTGAACCGTTCCTGTGACACAAGTTATAGATTCCGAAGCTTCACTTCAGATTTACTGTATCCCTTGCCCCTTCTTATTGACGATGAAACACAGAAATTGCATCGGAATTAAATACAAAAGGCACAACGCCGACTTAAGAACAAGAAGACTGACTCTTCTTACTGTCTATGCTTTGAACCATTCCTGTGACACTAGTTATAGATTCCGATGCTTCACTTCAGCTTTACTGTATCCCTCTGACCTTCTTATTGACGATGAAACACAGAAATTGCATCGGAATTAAATACAAAAGGCCCAATGCCGGCTTAAGTACAAGAAGACTGACTCTTCGTACTGACTATGTTTTGAACCATTCCTGTGACACTAGTTATAGATTACGATGATTCACTTCAGGTTTACTGTATCCCTCTGACCTTCTTATTGACGATGAAACACAGAAATTGCATCGGAATTAAATAGAAAAGTCACAATGCCGACTTAAGTACAAGAAGACTGACTCTTCTTTCTGACTGTGTTTGGAACCATTCCTGTGACACTAGTTATAGATTCCGATGCTTCACTTTAGGTTTACTGTATCCCTCTGACCTTCTTATTGACGATGAAACACAGAAATTGCATCGGAATTAAATACAAAAGGCACAATGACGACTTAAGTACAAGAACACAGACTCTTCTTACTGTCTATGCTTTGAACCATTCCTGTGGCACTAGTTATAGATTCCGATGATTTACTTCAGGTTCACTGTATCCCTCTGACCTTCTTATTGTGATGAAACACCGAAATTGCATCGGAATTAAATACAAGAGGCACAATGCCAACTTATGTTCAAGAAGACTGACTCCTCTTACTGACTATGATTTGACCCATTCCTGTGACACTAGTAATAGATTCCGATGCGTCACATCAGGATTACTGTATCCCTTGGACCTTCTTTTTGACGATGACACACAGAAATTGCATCGGAATGAAATACAAAAGGCACAATGCCGACTTAAGTACATGAAGACTGACTCTTCTTACTGACTATGTTTGAACCATTCCTGTGACACTAGTTATAGATTCCGATGCTTCACTTCAGGTCTACTCTATCCATAGGACCTTCTTATTGACGATGAAACACAGAAATTGCATCGGAACTAAATACAAAAGGCACAATGCCGACTTAAGTACAAGAAGACTGACTCTTCCTACTGTCTATGTTATGAACGATTCCTGTTACATTAGTTATTAATTCCGATGCTTCACTTCAGGTTTACTGTGTCCCTTGGACCTTCTTATTGACGATGAAACACAGAAATTGCATCGGAATTAAATATAAAAGGCACAATGCCGACTTAAGTACAAGAAGACTGACTCTTCATACTGACTATGTTTGAACCATTCCTGTGACACTAGTTATAGATTCCGATGATTAACATCAGGTTTACTGTATCCTTTGGACCTTCTTATTGACGATGAAACACAGAAATTGCATCGGAATTAAATACAAAGGGCACAATGCCGACTTAAGTACAAGAAGACTGAGTCTTCTTACTGTCTATGTCTTGAACAATTCCTGTGACACTAGTTATAGATTCCGATGCTTCACCTCAGGTTTAGTGTATCCCTCTGACCCTCTTATTGACGATGAAACACAGAAATTGCATCGGAATTAATTACAAAAGGCACAATGCAGACTTAAGTACAAGAAGACTGACTCTTCGTACTGACTATGTTTTGAACCATTTCTGTGACACTAGTTATAGATTACGATGATTCACTTCAGGTTTAGTGTATCCCTTGGACCTTCTTATTGACGATGAAACACAGAAATTGCATCGGAATTAAATAGAAAAGGCACAACGCCGACTTAAGAACAAGAAGACTGACTCTTCTTACTGTCTATGCTTTGAACCATTCCTGTGACACTAGTTATAGATTCCGATGCTTCACTTCAGCTTTACTGTATCCCTCTGACCTTCTTATTGACGATGAAACACAGAAATTGCATCGGAATTAAATACAAAAAGCCCAATGCCGGCTTAAGTACAAGAAGACTGACTCTTCGTACTGACTATGTTTTGAACCATTCCTGTGACACTAGTTATAGATTACGATGATTCACTTCAGGTTTACTGTATCCCTCTGACCTTCTTATTGACGATGAAACACAGAAATTGCATCGGAATTAAATATAAAATGCACAATGCCGACTTAAGTACAAGAAGACTGACTCTTCATACTGACTAAGTTTGGAACCATTCCTGTGGCACTAGATATAGATTCCGATGCTTCACTTCAGGTTTACTGCATCCCCTGGACCTTCCTGTTGACGATGAAATACAGAAAATGCATCGGAATTGAACACAAAAGGCACAATGACGACTTAAGTACAATAAGACTGACACTTCTTACTGACTGTTTTGGACCATTCCTGTGACAGTAGTTATAGATTCCGATGCTTCACTTCAGGTTTACTGTATCCCTCTGACCTTCTTATTGACGATGAAACACAGAAATTGCATCGGAATTAAATACAAAAGGCACAATGCCGACTTAAGTACAAGAAGACTGACTCTTCTTACTGTCTATGATTTGAACCGTTCCTGTGACACAAGTTATAGATTCCGAAGCTTCACTTCAGATTTACTGTATCCCTTGCCCCTTCTTATTGACGATGAAACACAGAAATTGCATCGGAATTAAATACAAAAGGCACAATGCCGACTTAAGTACAAGAAGACTGACACTTCATACTGACTATGTTTGGAACCATTCCTGTGGCACTAGATATAGATTCCGATGCTTCACTTCAGGTTTACTCTATCCCTTGGACCTTCCTGTTGACGATGAAACACAGAAAATGCGTCGGAATTGAATACAAAAGGCACAATGACGACTTAAGTACAAGAACACAGGCTCTTCTTACTGTCTATGCTTTGAACCATTCCTGTGACACTAGTTATAGATTCCGATGATTTACTTCAGGTTCACTGTATCCCTTCGACCTTCTTATTGACGATGAAACACAGAAATTGCATCGGAATTAAACACAAAAGGCACAATGACGACTTAAGTACAAGAACACAGACTCTTCTTACTGTCTATGCTTTGAACCATTCCTGTGACACTAGTTATAGATTCCGATGATTTACTTCTGGTTCACTGTATCCCTCTGACCTTCTTATTGTGATGAAACACAGAAATTGCATCGGAATTAAATACAAGAGGCACAATGCCTACTTATGTTCAAGAAGACTGACTCCTCTTACTGACTATGATTTGACCCATTCCTGTGACACTAGTAATAGATTCCGATGCGTCACATCAGGATTACTGTATCCCTTGGACCTTCTTTTTGACGATGACACACAGAAATTGCATCGGAATGAAATACAAAAGGCACAATGCCGACTTAAGTACATGAAGACTGACTCTTCTTACTGACTATGTTTGAACCATTCCTGTGACACTAGTTATAGATTCCGATGCTTCACTTCAGGTCTACTCTATCCATAGGACCTTGTTATTGACGATGAAACACAGAAATTGCATCGGAACTAAATACAAAAGGCACAATGCCGACTTAAGTACAAGAAGACTGACTCTTCCTACTGTCTATGTTATGAACGATTCCTGTTACATTAGTTATTAATTCCGATGCTTCACTTCAGGTTTACTGTGTCCCTTGGACCTTCTTATTGATGATGAAACACAGAAATTGCATCGGAATTAAATATAAAAGGCACAATGCCGACTTAAGTACAAGAAGACTGACTCTTCATACTGACTATGTTTTGAACCATTCCTGTGACACTAGTTATAGATTCCGATGATTCACATCAGGTTTACTGTATCCTTTGGACCTTCTTATTTACGATGAAACACAGAAATTGCATCGGAATTAAATAGAAAAAGCACAATGCCGACTTAAGTACAAGAAGGCTGACTCTTCTTACTGACTATGTTATGAACCTTCCTGTGACACTAGTTATATATTCCGATGCTTCACTTCAGGTTTACTGTATCCCTCTGACCTTCTTATTGACGATGAAACACAGAATTTGCATCGGAATTAAATAGAAACAGCATAATGCCGACTTAAGTACAAGAAGACTGACTCTTCTTTCTGACTGTGTTTGGAACCATTCCTGTGACACTAGTTATAGATTCCGATGCTTCACATTAGGTTTACTGTATCCCTCTGACCTTCTTATTGACGATGAAAGACAGAAATTGCATCGGAATTAAATACAAAGGGCACAATGCCGACTTAAGTACAAGAAGACTGACTCTTCGTACTGACTATGTTTTGAACCATTCCTGTGACACTAGTTATAGATTACGATGATTCACTTCAGGTTTACTGTATCCCTTGGACCTTCTTATTGACGATGAAACACAGAAATTGCATCGGAATTAAATACAAAAGGCACAATGCCGACTTAAGTACAAGAAGACTGACTCTTCGTACTGACTATGTTTGGAACCATTCCTGTGGCACTAGATATAGATTCCGATGCTTCACTTAAGGTTTACTGTATCCCTTGGACCTTCCTGTTGACGATGAAACACAGAAAATGCATCGGAATTGAATACAAAATGCACAATGACGACTTAAGTACAAGAAGACTGACTCTTCTTACTGACTGTTTTGAACCATTCCTGTGACAGTAGTTATAGATTCCGATGCTTCACTTCAGGTTTACTGTATCCCTCTGACCTTCTTATTGACGATGAAACACAGAAATTGCATCGGAATTAAATACAGAAGGCACAATGCCGACTTAAGTACAAGAAGACTGACTCTTCTTACTGTCTATGATTTGAACCGTTCCTGTGACACAAGTTATAGATTCCGAAGCTTCACTTCAGATTTACTGTATCCCTTGCCCCTTCTTATTGACGATGAAACACAGAAATTGCATCGGAATTAAATAGAAAAGGCACAATGCCGACTTCAGTACAAGAAGATTGACCCTTCTTACTGTCTATGTTTTGAACCATTCGTGTGACACTAGTTATAGATTACGATGATTCACTTCAGGTTTACTGTATCCCTTCGACCTTCTTATTGACGATGAAACACAGAAATTGCATCGGAATTAAATAGAAAAGGCACAATGCCGACTTAAGTACAAGAAGACAGACTCTTCTTTCTGATTGTGTTTGGAACCATTCCTGTGACACTAGTTATAGATTCCGATGCTTCACTTTAGGTTTACTGTATCCCTCTGACCTTCTTATTGACGATGAAACACAGAAATTGCATCGGAATTAAATACAAAAGGCACAATGACGACTTAGGTACAAGAACACAGACTCTTCTTACTGTCTATGCTTTGAACCATTCCTGTGGCACTAGTTATAGATTCCGATGATTTACTTCAGGTTCACTGTATCCCTCTGACCTTCTTATTGTGATGAAACACCGAAATTGCATCGGAATTAAATACAAGAGGCACAATGCCAACTTATGTTCAAGAAGACTGACTCCTCTTACTGACTATGATTTGACCCATTCCTGTGACACTAGTAATAGATTCCGATGCGTCACATCAGGATTACTGTATCCCTTGGACCTTCTTTTTGACGATGACACACAGAAATTGCATCGGAATGAAATACAAAAGGCACAATGCCGACTTAAGTACATGAAGACTGACTCTTCTTACTGACTATGTTTGAACCATTCCTGTGACACTAGTTATAGATTCCGATGCTTCACTTCAGGTCTACTCTATCCATAGGACCTTCTTATTGACGATGAAACACAGAAATTGCATCGGAACTAAATACAAAAGGCACAATGCCGACTTAAGTACAAGAAGACTGACTCTTCCTACTGTCTATGTTATGAACGATTCCTGTTACATTAGTTATTAATTCCGATGCTTCACTTCAGGTTTACTGTGTCCCTTGGACCTTCTTATTGACGATGAAACACAGAAATTGCATCGGAATTAAATATAAAAGGCACAATGCCGACTTAAGTACAAGAAGACTGACTCTTCATACTGACTATGTTTCAACCATTCCTGTGACACTAGTTATAGATTCCGATGATTCACATCAGGTTTACTGTATCCTTTGGACCTTCTTATTGACGATGAAACACAGAAATTGCATCGGAATTAAATACAAAGGGCACAATGCCGACTTAAGTACAAGAAGACTGACTCTTCTTACTGTCTATGTCTTGAACAATTCCTGTGACACTAGTTATAGATTCCGATGCTTCACCTCAGGTTTAGTGTATCCCTCTGACCCTCTTATTGACGATGAAACACAGAAATTGCATCGGAATTAATTACAAAAGGCACAATGCAGACTTAAGTACAAGAAGACTGACTCTTCGTACTGACTATGTTTTGAACCATTTCTGTGACACTAGTTATAGATTACGATGATTCACTTCAGGTTTAGTGTATCCCTTGGACCTTCTTATTGACGATGAAACACAGAAATTGCATCGGAATTAAATAGAAAAGGCACAACGCCGACTTAAGAACAAGAAGACTGACTCTTCTTACTGTCTATGCTTTGAACCATTCCTGTGACACTAGTTATAGATTCCGATGCTTCACTTCAGCTTTACTGTATCCCTCTGACCTTCTTATTGACGATGAAACACAGAAATTGCATCGGAATTAAATACAAAAGGCCCAATGCCGGCTTAAGTACAAGAAGACCGACTCTTCGTACTGACTATGATTTGAACCATTCCTGTGACACTAGTTATAGATTACGATGATTCACTTCAGGTTTACTGTATCCCTCTGACCTTCTTATTGACGATGAAACACAGAAATTGCATCGGAATTAAATATAAAATGCACAATGCCGACTTAAGTACAAGAAGACTGACTCTTCATACTGACTAAGTTTGGAACCATTCCTGTGGCACTAGATATAGATTCCGATGCTTCACTTCAGGTTTACTGTATCCCCTGGACCTTCCTGTTGACGATGAAACACAGAAAATGCATCGGAATTGAACACAAAAGGCACAATGACGACTTAAGTACAAGAAGACTGACCCTTCTTACTGACTGTTTTGGACCATTCCTGTGACAGTAGTTATAGATTCCGATGCTTCACTTCAGGTTTACTGTATCCCTCTGACCTTCTTATTGACGATGAAACACAGAAATTGCATCGGAATTAAATACAAAAGGCACAATGCCGACTTAAGTACAAAAAGACTGACTCTTCTTACTGTCTATGTTTTGAACTGTTCCTGTGACACAAGTTATAGATTCCGAAGCTTCACTTCAGATTTACTGTATCCCTTGCCCCTTCTTATTGACGATGAAACACAGAAATTGCATCGGAATTAAATACAAAAGGCACAATGCCGACTTAAGTACAAGAAGACTGACCCTTCTTACCGTCTATGTTTTGAACCATTCCTGTGACACTAGTTATAGATTCCGATGCTTCACTTCAGGTTTACTGTATCCCTTGGACCATCTTATTGACGATGAAACACAGAAATTGCATCGGAATTAAATACAAAAGGCACAATGCCGACTTAAATACAAGAAGACTGACTCTTCGTACTGACTACGCTTTGAACCATTCCTGTGACACTAGTTATAGATTACGATGATTCACTTCTGGTTTACTGTATCCCTTGAACCTTCTTATTGACGATGAAACACAGGAATTGCTTCGGAATTAAATAGAAAAGGCACAATGCCGACTTAAGTACAAGAAGACTGACTCTTCTTTCTGACTGTGTTTGGAACCATTCCTGTGACACTAGTAATAGATTCCGATGCTTAACTTTAGATTTACTGTATCCCTCTGACCTTCTTATTGACGATGAAACACAGAAATTGCATCGGAATTAAATACAAAAGGCACAATGCCGACTTAAGTACAAGAACACAGACTCTTCTTACTGTCTATGTTTTGAACCATTCCTGTGACACTAGTTACAGATTCCGATGCTTCTCCTCAGGTGTAGTGTATCCCTCTGACCTTCTTATTGACGATGAAACACAGAAATTGCATCGGAATTAAATACAAAAGGCACAATGCCAACTTATGTTCAAGAAGTCTGACTCCTCTTACTGACTATGTTTTGACCCATTCCTGTGACATAGTAATAGATTCCGATGCTTCACATCAGGATTACTGTATCCCTTGGACCTTTTTTTGACGATGACACACAGAAATTGCATCGGAATGAAATACAAAAGGCACAATGCCGACTTAAGTACATGAAGACTGACTCTTCTTACTGACTATGTTTGAACCATTCCTGTGACACTAGTTACAGATTCCGATGCTTCACTGCAGGTCTACTCTATCCATAGGACCTTCTTATTGACGATGAAGCACAGAAATTGCATCGGAACTAAATACAAAAGGCACAATGCCGACTTAAGTACAAGAAGACTGACTCTTCCTACTGTCTATGTTTTGAACGATTCCTGTTACATTAGTTATTAATTCCGACGCTTCACTTCAGGTTTACTGTGTCCCTTGGACCTTCTTATTAACGATGAAACACAGAAATTGCATTGGAATTAAATACAAAAGGCACAATGCCGACTTAAGTACAAGAAGACTGACTCTACTTACTGACTATGCTTTGAACCATTCCTGTGACACTCGTAATAGATTGCGTTGCTTCACTTCAGGTTTATTGTGTCACTTTGACCTTCTTATTGACGATGAAACACAGAAATTGCATCGGAAATAAATACAAAAGGCACAATGCCGACTTAAGTACATGTAGACTGAATCTTCCTACTGTCTATGTTTTGAACCATTCCTGTGACACTAGTTATAGATCCCGATGCTTCATGTCAGGTTTACTGTATCCCTTGGATCTTCTTATTGACGATGAAACACAGATAGTGCATCGGAGTTAAATACAAAAGGCACAATGCCGACTTAAGTACAAGGAGACGAACTCTTCCTACTGTCTATGTTTTGAACCATTCCTGTGACACTAGTTATTGATTCCGATGCTTCACTTCAGGTTTACTGTATCCCTCTGACCTTCTTTTTGACGATGAAACACAGAAATTGCATCGGAATCAAATAGAAAAGGCACAATGCCGCCATAAATACACGAAGACTGACTCTTCTTACTGTCTATGTTTTGAACTATTCCTGTGACACTAATTATAGATTCCGATCCTTCACTTCAGATCTACTGTATCCCTTGGACCTTCTTGTTGACGATGAAACACAGAAAATCCATCGGAATTAAATACAAAAGGCACAATGCTGACTTAAGTACAATAAGACTGTCTCTTCGTACTGACTATGTTTTGAACCGTTCCTGTGACACTAGTTATAGATTCCGATGATTCACTTCAGGTTTACTGTATCCCTTGGACTTTCTTATTGACGATGAAACATTGAAATTGCATCGGAATTAAATACAAAAGGCACAATGCCGACTTAAGTACAAGAGGACTGACTCTTCTTACTGACTATGCTTTGAAACATTCCTGTGACATTAGTTATAGATTCCGATGCATCATTTCAGGTTTACAGTATCCCTCTGACCTTCATTTTGACGATGAAACACTGATATTGCATCGGAATTAAATAGAAAAGGCACAATGCCGACTTATGTACCAGAAGACTGACTCTTCTTACTGTCTATGTTTTGAACCATTCCTGTGACACTAGTTATAGACTCCGATGTTCACTCCAGGTTTACTGTATCTCTGGGACCTTCTTATTGACGATGAAACACAGAAATTGCATCGGAATTAAATAGAAAAGGCACAATGCCGATTAAAGTACAAGAAGACTAACTCTTCCTACTGTCAATGTTTTGAACCATTCCTGTGACACTAGTTTTAGATGCCGATGCTTCACTTCAGGTTTACTGTATCCCTTGGACGTTCTTATTGACGATGAAACACAGAAATTGCATCGGAATTAAATAGAAAAGGCACAATGCCGACTTAAGTACAAGAAGACTGACTCTTCTTACTGACTATGCTTTGAAAGATTCCTGTGACACTAGTTATAGATTCCGATGCTTCACTTCAGGTCTTCTGTTTCCCTAGGACCTCCTTACTGACGAAGAAACACAGAAATTGCATCGGAACTAAATACAAAAGGCACAAAGCCGACTTAAGTACAAGAAGACTATCTCTTCCTACTGTCTATGATTTGAACGATTCCTGTTACATTAGTTATTGATTCCGATGCTTCACTTCAGGTTTACTGTGTCACCTCGGACCTTCTTATTGACGATGGAACACAGAAATTGCATCGGAATTAAATACAAAAGGCACAATGCTGACTAAAGTACATGTAGAGTGAATCTTCCTACTGTCTATGTTTTGAACCATTCCTGTGACACTAGTTATAAATTCCGTTCTTTCACTTTTGATTTACTGTATCCCTTGGACCTTCTTGTTGACGATGAAACACAGAAATTGCATCGGAATTAAATACTAAAGGCGCAATGCCGACTTAAGTACAAGAAGACTGACTCTGCTTACTGACTGTTTTGAACCATTCCTGTGACACTACTTATAGATTCCGATGCTTCACTTCAGGTTTACTGTAACCCTCTGACCTTCTTATTGACGATGAAACACAGAAATTGCATCGGAATTAAATATAAAAGGCACAATGCCGACTTAAGTACAAGAAGACTGACTCTTCTTTTTGTCTATGTTTTGAACCTTTCCTGTGACACTAGTTATGGATTCCGATGATTCACTTCAGGTTTACTGTTTCCCTTGGACCTTCGTATTGACGATGAAACACAGAAATTGCATCGGAATTAAATACAAAAGCACAATGCCGACTGAAGTACTAGAACACTGACCCTTCTTACTGTCTATGTATTGAACCAATCCTGTGACACTAGTTATAGATTACGATGATTCACTTCAGGTTTACTGTATCCCTTGGACCTTCGTATTGACGATGAAACACAGAAACTGCAACGGAATTAAATACAAAAGCACAATGCCGACTTAAGTACAAGAACACTGACCCTTCTTACTGTCTATGTATTGAACCATTCCTGTGACACTAGTTATAGATTCCAATGATTCACTTCAGGTTTACTGTATCCCTCTGACCTTCGTATTGGCGATGAAACACAGAAATTTCATCGGAATTAAATACAAAAGGCACAAGGCCGACTTATGTACAAGAAGACTGACCCTTCTTACTGTCTATGTTGTGAACCATTCCTGTGACACTAGTTATAGATTCCGATGCTTCACTTCAGGTTTACTGTATCCCTCTGACCTTCTTATTGACGATGAAACACAGAAATTTCATCGGAATTAAATACAAAAGGCACAATGCCGACTTAAGTACAAGAAGACTGACTCTTCGTACTGACTATGTTTTGAACCATTCCTGTGACACTAGTTATAGATTCCGATGCTTCACTTCAGGATTACTGTATCCCTCTGACCTTCTTATTGACGATGAAACACAGAAATTTCATCGGAATTAAGTACAAAATGCACAATGCCGACTTAAGTACAAGAAGACTGACTCTTCATACTGACTATGTTTTGAACCATTCCTGTGAAACTAGTTATAGATTCCGATGATTCACTTCAGGTTTACTGTATTTTTTGGACCTTCGTATTTACGATGAAACACAGAAATTGCATCGGAATTAAATAGAAAAAGCACAATGCCGACTTAAGTACAAGAAGACTGACTCTTCTTACTGACTATGTTATGAACCTTCCTGTGACACTAGTTATATATTCCGATGCTTCACTTCAGGTTTACTGTATCCCTCTGACCTTCTTATTGACGATGAAACACAGAATTTGCATCGGAATTAAATAGAAAAGGCATAATGCTGACTTAAGTACAAGAAGAGTAACTCTTCTTACCGACTATGTTTGGAACCATTCCTGTGACACTAGTTATAGATTCCGATGCTTCACTTCAGGTTTACTGTATCCCTTGGACCTTATTGTTGACGATGAAACACAGAAATTGCATCGGAATTAAATAGAAAAGGCACAATGCCGACTTAAGTACAAGAGGACTGACACTGCTTACTGACTATGATTTGATCCATTCCTGTGACACTAGTTATAGATCCCGACGCTTCACTTCAGGTTTACTGTATCCCCCTGACCTTCTTATTGACGATGAAACACAGAAATTGCATCGGAATTAAATAGAAAAGGCACAATGCCGACATAAGTACAAGAAGACTGACTCTTCCTACTGTCTATGTTTTGAACCATTCCTGTGACACAAGTTATGGATTCCGATGCTTTACTCCAGGCTTACTGTATCCCTTGGACCTTCTTAGTGACGATGAAACACAGAAATTGCATCTGAATTAAATAGAATAGGCACAATGCCGACTTAAGAACAAGAAGACTGAACCTTCTTACTGTCTATGCTTTGAACCATTCATGTGACGCTAGTTACAGATTCCGATGCTTCACTTCAGGTTTACTGTATCCCTCTGACCTTATTGTTGACGATAAAACACAGAAATTGCATCGGAATTAAATAGAAAAGGCACAATGCCGACTTAAGTACAAGAAGACTGACCCTTCTTACTGTCTATGCTTTGAACCATTCCTGTGACACTACTTATAGATTCCGATGCTTCGCTTCAGGCTTACTGTATCCCCCTGACCTTCTTTTTGACGATGAAACACAGAAATTGCATCGGAATTAAATAGAAAATGCACAATGCCGACTTAAGTACAAGAAGTCTGACTCTTCTTACTGTCTATGCTTTTTAACAATTCCTATGACACTAGTTATAGATTCTGATGCTTCACTTCAGGTTTACTGTATCCCTTTGACCTTCTTATTGAGGATGAAACACAGAAATTGCATCGGAATTAAATACAAAAGGCGCAATGCCGACTTAACTACAAGAAGACTGACTCTGCTTAGTGACTGTTTTGAACCATTCCTGTGACACTAGTTATAGATTCCGATGCTTCACTTCAGGTTTACTGTATCCCTCACACATTCTTGTTGACGATGAAACACAGAAATTGCATCGGAATTAAATAGAAAAGACACAATGCAGACATAAGAACAAGAAGACTGACTCTTCTTACTGTCTATGTTTTGAACCATTCCTGTGACACTAGTTATAGATTCCGATGCTTCGCTTCAGGTTCACTGTATCCCTTGCATCTTCTTATTGACGATGAAACACAGAAATTGCATCGGAATTAAATACAAAAGGCACAATGCCGACTTAAGTAAAAGAAGACTGACTCTTCTTACTGACTATGTTTTGAACCATTCCTGTGACACTAGTTAGTAATTCCGATGCTTCACTTCAGGTTTACTGTATCCCTCTGACCTTCTTATTGACGATGAAACACAGAATTTGCATCGGAATTAAAAACAAAAGGCACAATGCAGACATAAGAACAAGAAGACTGACTCTTCTTACGGTCTATGTTTTGAACCATTCCTGTGACACTAGTTATAGATTCCGATGCTTCGCTTCAGGTTCACTGTATCCCTTGCATCTTCTTATTGACGATGAAACACAGAAATTGCATCGGAATTAAATACAAAAGGCACAATGCCGACTTAAGTACAAGAAGACTGAATCTTCATACTGTCTATGTTTTGAACCATTCCTGTGACACTAGTTATAGATTCCGATGCTTCACATCAGGTTTACTGTATCCCTCTGACCTTCTTATTGACGATGAAACACAGAAATTGCATCGGAATTAAATACAAAAGGCACAATGCCGACTTAAGTACAAGAAGACTGACTCTTCTTACTGTCTATGTTTTGAACCATTCCTGTGACACTAGTTATAGATTCCGATGCTTCACTTCAGGTTTACTGTATCCGTTGGACCTTCTTATTGACGATGAAACACAGAAATTTCGTCGGAATTAGATACAAAAGGCACAATGCCGACTTAAGTACAAGAAGACTGACTCTTCTTACTGAGTATGCTTTGAACCATTCCTGTGACACTAGTTATAGATTCCGATGCTTCACTTCAGGTTTACTCTATCACTAGGACCTTCTTATTGACGATGAAACACAGAAATTGCATCGGAATTAAATACAAAAGGCACAATGCCGACTTAAGTACAGGAAGACTGACTCTTCCCAATGTTTATGTTTTGAACCATTCCTGTGACACTAGTTATAAATTCCGATGCTTCATTTCAGGTTTAGTGTATCCCTTGGATCTTCTTATTGACGATGAAACACAGATAGTGCATCGGAGTTAAATACAAAAGGCACAATGCAGACTTAAGTACAAGATGACTAACACTTCCTACTGTCTATGTTTTGAACAATTCCTGTGACTCTAGTTATAGATTCCGTTCCTTCACTTTTGATTTACTGTATCCCTTGGACCTTCTTATTGACGATGAAACACAGAAATTGCATCGGAATTAAATACTAAAGGCGCAATGCCGACTTAAGTACAAGATGACTGACTCTGCTTACTGACTGTTTTGAACCATTCCTGTGACACTAGTTATAGATTCCGATGCTTCACTTCAGGTTTACTGTAATCCTCTGACCTTCTTACTGACGATGAAACACAGAAATTGCATCGGAATTAAATACAAAAGGCACAATGCCGACTTAAGTACAAGAAGACTGACTCTTCTTTTTGTCTATGTTTTGAACCTTTCCTGTGTCACTAGTTATAGATTCCGATGCTTCACTTCTGGTTTACTGTACCCCTTGGACCTTCGTATTGACGATGAAACACAGAAATTGCATCGGAATTAAATACAAAAGCACAATGCCGACTGAAGTACTAGAACACTGACCTTCTTACTGTCTATGTATTGAACCATTCCTGTGACACTAGTTATAGATTACGATGATTCACTTCAGGTTTACTGTATCCCTTGGACCTTCGTATTGACGATGAAACACAGAAATTGCATCGGAATTAAATACAAAAGCACAATGCCGACTTAAGTACAAGAACACTGACCCTTCTTACTGTCTATGTATTGAACCATTCCTGAGACACTAGTTATAGATTGCGATGATTCACTTCAGGTTTACTGTATACCTCTGACCTTCTTATTGGCGATGAAACACAGAAATTTCACCGGAATTAAATCCAAAAGGCACAAGGCCGACTTATGTACAAGAAGACTGACCCTTCTTACTGCCTATGTTGTGAACCATTCCTGTGACACTAGTTATAGATTCCGATGCTTCACTTCAGGTTTACTGTATCCCTCTGACCTTCTTATTGACGATGAAACACAGAAATTTCATCGGAATTAAATACAAAAGGCACAATGCCGACTTAAGTACAAGAAGACTGACTCTTCGTACTGACTATGTTTTGAACCATTCCTGTGACACTAGTTATAGATTCCGACGCTTCACTTCAGGTTTACTGTATCCCTCTGTCCTTCTTATTGACGATGAAACACAGAAATTTCATCGGAATTAAATACAAAATGCACAATGCCGACTTAAGTACAAGAAGACTGAATCTTCATACTGACTATGTTTTGAGCCATTCCTGTGAAACTAGTTATAGATTCCCATGATTCACTTCAGGTTTACTGTATCCTTTGGACCTTCTTATTTACGATGAAACACAGAAATTGCATCGGAATTAAATAGAAAAAGCACAATGCTGACTTAAGTACAAGAAGACTGACTCTTCTTACTGACTATGTTATGAACCTTCCTGTGACACTAGTTATATATTCCAATGCTTCACTTCAGGTTTACTGTATCCCTCTGACCTTCTTATTGACGATGAAACACAGAATTTGCATCGGAATTAAATAGAAAAGGCATAATGCTGACTTAAGTACAAGAAGATTAACTCTTCTTACCGACTATGTTTGGAACCATTCCTGTGACACTAGTTGTAGATTCCGATGCTTCACTTCAGGTTTACTGTATCCCTCTGACCTTCTTATTGACGATGAAACACAGAAATTGCATCGGAATTAAATACAAAAGGCACAATGGCGACTTAAGTACGAGAGGACTGACTCTTCTTACTGACTATGTTATGAACCTTCCTGTGACACTAGTTATATATTCCGATGCTTCACTTCAGGTTTACTGTATCCCTCTGACCTTCATATTGACGATGAAACACAGAATTTGCATCGGAATTAAATAGAAAAGGCATAATGCTGACTTAAGTACAAGGAGATTAACTCTTCTTACCGACTATGTTTGGAACCATTCCTGTGACACTAGTTATAGATTCCGATGCTTCACTTCAGGTATACTGTATCCCTCTGACCTTCTTATTGACGATGAAACACAGAAATTGCATCGGAATTAAATACAAAAGCCACAATGCCGACTTAAGTACAAGAAGACTGACTCCTCGTACTGACTATGTTTTGAACCATTCCTGTGACACTAGTTATAGATTCCGATGCTTCACTCCAGGCTTACTGTATCCCTTGGACCTTCTTAGTGACGATGAAACACAGAAATTGCATCTGAATTAAATGGATAGGCACAATGCCGACTTAAGTACAAGAAGACTGACCCTTCTTACTGTCTATGCTTTGAACCATTCATGTGAAGCTAGTTACAGATTCCGATGCTTCACTTCAGGTTTGCTGTATCCCTCTGACCTTATTGTTGACGATGAAACACAGAAATTGCATCGGAATTAAATAGAAAAGGCACAAAGCCGACTTAAGTACAAGAAGACTGACCCTTCTTACTGTCTATGCTTTGAACCATTCCTGTGACACTAGTTATAGTTTCCGATGCTTCACTTCAGGTTTACTGTATCCCTTGGACGTTCATATTGACGATGAAACACAGAATTTGCATCGGAATTAAATAGAAAAGGCACAATGCCGACTCAAGTACAAGAAGACTGACTCTTCTTACTGACTATGTTTTGAACCATTCCTGTGACACTAGTTATAGATTCTGATGCTTCACTTCAGGTCTACTCTATTCCTAGGACCTTCCTATTGACGATGAAACACAGAAATTGCATCGGAACTAAATACAAAAGGCACAATGCCGACTTAAGTACAAGAAGGCTGACTCTTCCTACTGTCTATGTTTGAACGAATCCTGTTACATTAGTTATTGATTCCGATGCTTCACGTCGGGTTTACTGTGTCCATTGGACCTTCCTATTGACGATGAAACACAGATATTGCATCGGAATTAAATACAAAAGGCACAAAGCCGACTTAAGTACAAGAAGCCTGTCTCTTCTTACTGACTATGTTTTGAACCATTGCTGTGACATTAGTTATAGATTCCGTTGCTTCACTGCAGGTTTGCTGTATCCCTTTGACCTTCTTATTGACGATGAAACACAGAAATTGCATCGGAAATAAATACAAAAGGCACGATGGAGATAAGTACATGTAGACTGAATCTTCCTACTGTCTATGTTTTGAACCATTCCTGTGACACTAGTTAAAGATTCCGACGCTTCATTTCAGGTTTACTGTATCCCTTGGATCTTCTTATTGACGATGAAACACAGAGAGTGCATCGGAGTTAAATACAAAAGGCACAATGCCGACTTAAGTAGAAGAAGATTAACACTTCCTACTGTCTAAGTTTTGAACCATTCCTGTGACACTAGTTATAGATTCCGATGCTTCGCTTCAGGCTTACTGTATCCCCCTGACCTTCTTTTTGACGATGAAACACAGAAATTGCATCGGAATTAAATAGAAAATGCACAATGCCGACTTAAGTACAAGAAGTCTGACTCTTCTTACTGTCTATGATTTTAACAATTCCTATGACACTAGTTATAGATTCTGATGCTTCACTTCAGGTTTACTGTATCCCTTTGACCTTCTTATTGACGATGAAACACAGAAATTGCATCGGAATTAAATACAAAAGGCGCAATGCCGACTTAAGTACAAGAAGACTGACTCTGCTTACTGACTGTTTTGAACCATTCCTGTGACACTAGTTATAGATTCCGATGGTTCACTTCAGGTTTACTGTATCCCTCTGACATTCTTGTTGACGATGAAATACAGAAATTGCATCGGAATTAAATAGAAAAGGCACAATGCCGACTTAAGTACAAGAAGACTGACTCTACTTACTGTCTAAGATTTGAACCATTCCTGTGACGCTAGTTACAGATTCCGATGCTTCACTTCAGGTTTACTGTATCCCTAGGACCTTCTTATTGACGATGAAACACAGATATTGCATCGGAATTAAATACAAAAGGCACAATGCCGACTTAAGTAAAAGAAGACTGACTCTTCTTACTGACTTTGTTTTGATCCATTCCTGTGACACTAGTTATAGATTCTGATGCTTCACTTCAGGTTTACTGTATCCCTTGCACCTTCTTATTGACGATGAAACACAGAAATTGCATCGGAATTAAATACAAAAGGCACAAGGCCGACTTAAGTACAAGAAGACTGAACCTTCATACTGCCTATGTTTTGAACCATTCCTGTGACACTAGTTATAGATTCCGATGCTTCACTTTAGGTTTACTGTATCCGTTGGACCTTCTTATTGACGATGAAACACAGAAATTTCGTCGGAATTAAATACAAATGGCACAATGCCGACTTAAGTACAAAGAGACTGACTCTTCTTACTGAGTATGCTTTGAACCATTCCTGTGACACTAGTTATAGATTCCGATGCTTCACTTCAGGTTTACTCTATCTCTAGGACCTTCTTATTGACGATGAAACACAGAAATTGCATCGGAACTAAATACAAAAGGCACAATGCCGACTTAAGTACAACAAGACTGACTCTTCCTACTGTTTATGTTTTGAACGATTCCTGTGACATTAGTTATAGATTCCGATGCATTACTTCAGATTTACTGCATCCCATGGCCCTTCTTATTGACGATGAAACACAGAAATAGCATCTGAATTTAATACAAAAGGCACAATGCCGACTTAAGTACAAGAAGACTGACTCTTATTACTGACTATGATTTGAACCATTCCTGTGACACTAGTTATAGATTCTTATACTTCACTTCATGTTTACTGTATCCCTTAGACCTTCTTATTGACGATGAAACACAGAAATTGCATCGGAATTAAATACAAAAGGCACAATGCCGACTTAAGTACAAGAAGACTGACTCTTCTTTTTGTCTATGTTTTGAACCTTTCCTGTGACACTAGTTATAGATTCCGATGCTTCACTTCAGGTTTACTGTATCCCTTGGACCTTCATTGTGACGATGAAACACAGAAATTGCATCGGAATTAAATACAAAAGCACAATGATGACTGAAGTACTAGAACACTGACCCTTCTTACTGTCTATGTATTGAACCATTCCTGTGACACTAGTTATAGATTACGATGATTCACTTCAGGTTTACTGTATCCCTTGGACCTTCGTATTGACGATGAAACACAGAAATTGCATCGGAATTAAATACAAAAGCACAATGCCGACTTAAGTACAAGAAGACTGAAACTGCTTACTGACTATGATTTGAATCATTCCTGTGACACTAGTTATAGATTCCGACGCTTCACTTCAGGTTTACTGTATCCCCCTGACCTTCTTATTGGCGATGAAACACAGAAATTGCATTGGAATTAAATAGAAAAAACACAATGGCGACTTAAGTACAAGAAGACTGACTCTTCCTACTGTCTATGTTTTGAACCATTCCTGTGACACTAGTTATAGATTCCGATGCTTCACTCCAGGCTTACTGTATCCCTTGGACCTTCTTAGTGACGATGAAACACAGAAATTGCATCTGAATTAAATGGAATAGGCACAATGCCGACTTAAGTACAAGAAGACTGACCCTTCTTACTGTCTATGCTTTGAACCATTCATGTGAAGCTAGTTACAGATTCCGATGCTTCACTTCAGGTTTGCTGTATCCCTCTGACCTTATTGTTGACGATGAAACACAGAAATTGCATCGGAATTAAATAGAAAATGCACAAAGCCGACTTAAGTACAAGAAGACTGACCCTTCTTACTGTCTATGCTTTGAACCATTCCTGTGACACTAGTTATAGATTCCGATGCTTCACTTCAGGTTTACTGTATCCCTTGGACGTTCATATTGACGATGAAACACAGAATTTGCATCGGAATTAAATAGAAAAGGCACAATGCCGACTCAAGTACAAGACGACTGACTCTTCTTACTGACTATGTTTTGAACCATTCCTGTGACACTAGTTATAGATTCCGATGCTTCACTTCAGGTCTACTCTATTCCTAGGACCTTCCTATTGACGATGAAACACAGAAATTGCATCGGAACTAAATACAAAAGGCACAATGCCGACTTAAGTACAAGAAGGCTGACTCTTCCTACTGTCTATGTTTGAACGAATCCTGTTACATTAGTTATTGATTCCGATGCTTCACTTCAGGTTTACTGTGTCCATTGGACCTTCCTATTGACGATGAAACACAGATATTGCATCGGAATTAAATACAAAAGGCACAAAGCCGACTTAAGTACAAGAAGACTGTCTCTTCTTACTGACTATGTTTTGAACCATTGCTGTGGCATTAGTTATAGATTCCGTTGCTTCACTGCAGGTTTGCTGTATCCCTTTCACCTTCTTATTGACGATGAAACACAGATATTGCATCGGAAATAAATACAAAAGGCACGATGGAGACTTAAGTACATGTAGACTGAATCTTCCTACTCTCTATGTTTTGAACCATTCCTGTGACACTAGTTAAAGATTCCGACGCTTCATTTCAGGTTTACTGTATCCCTTGGATCTTCTTATTGACGATGAAACACAGAGAGTGCATCGGAGTTAAATACAAAATGCACAATGCCGACTTAAGTAGAAGAAGATTAACACTTCCTACTGTCTAAGTTTTGAACCATTCCTGTGACACTAGTTATAGATTCCGATGCTTCGCTTCAGGCTTACTGTATCCCCCTGACCTTCTTTTTGACGATGAAACACAGAAATTGCATCGGAATTAAATAGAAAATGCACAATGCCGACTTAAGTACAAGAAGTCTGACTCTTCTTACTGTCTATGATTTTAACAATTCCTATGACACTAGTTATAGATTCTGATGCTTCACTTCAGGTTTACTGTATCCCTTTGACCTTCTTATTGACGATGAAACACAGAAATTGCATCGGAACTAATTACAAAAGGCGCAATGCCGACTTAAGTACAAGAAGACTGACTCTGCTTACTGACTGTTTTGAACCATTCCTGTGACACTACTTATAGATTCCGATGCTTCACTTCAGATTTACTGTATCCCTCTGACATTCTTGTTGACGATGAAATACAGAAATTGCATCGGAATTAAATAGAAAAGGCACAATGCCGACTTAAGTACAAGAAGACTGACTCTTCTTACTGTCTAAGATTTGAACCATTCCTGTGACGCTAGTTACAGATTCCGATGCTTCACTTCAGGTTTACTGTATCCCTAGGACCTTCTTATTGACGATGAAACACAGATATTGCATCGGAATTAAATACAAAAGGCACAATGCCGACTTAAGTAAAAGAAGACTGACTCTTCTTACTGACTTTGTTTTGATCCATTCCTGTGACACTAGTTATAGATTCTGATGCTTCACTTCAGATTTACTGTATCCCTTGCACCTTCTTATTGACGATGAAACACAGAAATTGCATCGGAATTAAATACAAAAGGCACAATGCCGACTTAAGTACAAGAAGAATGAACCTTCATGCTGTCTATGTTTTGAACCATTCCTGTGACACTAGTTATAGATTCCGATGCTTAACTTCAGGTTTACTGTATCCGTTGGACCTTCTTATTGACGTTGAAACACAGAAATTTCGTCGGAATTAAATACAAAAGGCACAATGCCGACTTAAGTACAAAAAGACTGACTCTTCTTACTGAGTATGCTTTGAACCATTCCTGTGGCACTAGTTATAGATTCCGATGCTTCACTTCAGGTTTACTCTATCACTAGGACCTTCTTATTGACGATGATACACAGAAATTGCATCGGAACTAAATACAAAAGGCACAATGCCGACTTAAGTACAAGAAGACTGACTCTTCCTACTGTTTATGTTTTGAACGATTCCTGTGACATTAGTTATAGATTCCGATGCATTACTTCAAATTTACTGCATCCCATGGACCTTCTTATTGACGATGAAACACAGAAATAGCATCTGAATTTAATACAAAAGGCACAATGCCGACTTAAGTACAAGAAGACTGACTCTTATTACTGACTATGATTTGAACCATTCGTGTGACACTAGTTATAGATTCTTATGCTTCACTTCAGGTTTACTGTATCCCTTAGACCTTCTTATTGACGATGAAACACAGAAATTGCATCGGAATTAAATACAAAAGGCACAATGCCGACTTAAGTACAAGAAGACTGACTCTTCTTTTTGTCTATGTTTTGAACCTTTCCTGTGACACTAGTTATAGATTCCGATGCTTCACTTCAGGTTTACTGTATCCCTAGGACCTTCTTATTGACGATGAAACACAGAAATTGCATCGGAATTAAATACAAAAGCACAATGCCGACTGAAGTACTAGAACACTGACCCTTCTTACTGTCTATGTATTGAACCATTCCTGTGACACTAGTTATAGATTACGATGATTCACTTCAGGTTTACTGTATCCCTTGGACCTTCGTATTGACGATGAAACACAGAAATTGCATCGGAATTAAATACAAAAGCACAATGCCGACTTAAGTACAAGAACACTGACCCTTCTTACTGTCTATGTGTTGAACCATTCCTGTGACACTAGTTATAGATTCCGATGATTCACTTCAGGTTTACTGTATCCCTCTGACCTTCTTATTGGCGATGAAACACAGAAATTTCATCGGAATTAAATACAAAAGGCACAAGGCCGACTTAAGTACAAGAAGACTGACCCTTCTTACTGTCTATGTTGTGAACCATTCCTGTGACACTAGTTATAGATTCCGATGCTTCACTTCAGGTTTACTGTATCCCTCTGACCTTCTTATTGACGATGAAACACAGAAATTTCATCGGAATTAATTACAAAAGGCACAATGCCGACTTAAGTACAACAAGACTGACTCTTCGTACTGACTATGATTTGAATCATTCCTGTGACACTAGTTATAGATTCCGATGCTTCACTTCAGGTTTACTGTATCCCTCTGACCTTCTTATTGACGATGAAACACAGAATTTTCATCGGAATTAAATACAAAATGCACAATGCCGACTTAAGTACAAGAAGACTGACCCTTCTTACTGTCTATGCTTTGAACCATTCCTGTGACGCTAGTTACAGATTCCGATGTTTCACTTCAGGTTTACTGTATCCCTCTGACCTTATTGTTGACGATGAAACACAGAAATTGCATCGGAATTAAATAGAAAAGGCACAATGCCGACTTAAGTACAAGAAGACAGACTCTTCCTATTGTGTATGTTTTGAACCATTCCTGTGACACTAGTTATAGATTCCGATGCTTCACTTCAGGTTTACTGTATCCCTTGGACGTTCATATTGATGATGAAACACAGAAATTGCATCGGAATTAAATAGAAAAGGCACAATGCCTACTTAAGTACAAGAAGACTGTCTCTTCTTACTGACTATGTTTTGAACCATTCCTGTGACATTAGTTATAGATTCGGTTGCTTCACTTCAGTTTTACTGTATCCCTTTGACCTTCTTATTGACGATGAAACACAGAAATTGCATCGGAAATAAATACAAAAGGCACGATTGAGACTTAAGTACATGTAGACTGAATCTTCCTACTGTCTATGTTTTGAACCAGTCCTGTGACGCTAGTAACAGATTCCGATGCTTTACTTCAGGTTTACTGTATCCCTTGGACCTTCTTATTGACGATGAAACACAGATATTGCATCGGAATTAAATACAAAAGGCACAATGCCGACTTAAGTAAAAGAAGACTGACTCTTCTTACTGACTATGTTTTGAACCATTCCTGTGACACTAGTTAGAGATTCCGATGTTTCACTTCAGGTTTACTGTATCCCTCTGACCTTCTTATTGACGATGAAACACAGAAATTGCATCGGAATTAAATACAAAAGGCACAATGCCGACTTAAGTACAAGAAGTCTGACTCTTCTTACTGTCTATGTTTTTAACAATTCCTATGACACTAGATATAGATTCTGATGCTTCACTTCCGGTTTACTGTATCCCTTTGACCTTCTTATTGACGATGAAGCACAGAAATTTCATCGGAATTAAATACAAAATGCACAATGCCGACTTAAGTACAAGAAGACTGACTCTTCATACTGACTATGTTTTGAACCATTCCTGTGAAACTAGTTATAGATTCCGATGATTCACTTCAGGTTTACTGTATCCTTTGGACCTTCTTATTTACGATGAAACACAGAAATTGCATCGGTATTAAATAGAAAAAGCACAATGCCGACATAAGTACAAGAAGACTGACTCTTCTTACTGACTATGATATGAACCTTCCTGTGACACTAGTTATATATTCCAATGCTTCACTTCAGGTTTACTGTATCCCTCTGACCTTCTTATTGACGATGAAACACAGAATTTGCATCGGAATTAAATAGAAAAGGCATAATGCTGACTTAAGTACAAGAAGATTAACTCTTCTTACCGACTATGTTTAGAACCATTCCTGTGACACTAGTTGTAGATTCCGATGCTTCACTTCCGGTTTACTGTATCATTCTGACCTTCTTATTGACGATGAAACACAGAAATTGCATCGGAATTAAATACAAAAGGCACAATGCCGACTTAAGTACGAGAGGACTGACTCTTCTTACTGACTATGTTATGAACCTTCCTGTGACACTAGTTATATATTCCGATGCTTCACTTCAGGTTTACTGTATCCCTCTGACCTTCTTATTGACGATGAAACTCAGAATTTGCATCGGATTTAAATAGAAAAGGCATAATGCTGACTTAAGTACAAGAAGATTAACTCTTCTTACCGACTATGTTTGGATCCATTCCTGTGACACTAGTTATAGATTCCGATGCTTCACTTCAGGTTTACTGTATCCCTCTGACTTTCTTATTGACGATGAAACACAGAAATTGCATCGGAATTAAATACAAAAGGCACAATGCCGACTTAAGTACAAGAAGACTGACTCCTCGTACTGACTATGTTTTGCACCAATCCTGTGACACTAGTTATATATTCCGATGAATCACTTCAGGTTTACTGTATCCCTTGGAACTTCTTATTGACGATGAAACACAGAAATTGCATCGGAATTAAATACAAAAGGCACAATGCCGACTTAAGTACGAGAGGACTGACTCTTCTTACTGACTATGTTTTGAACCATTCCTGTGACACTAGTTATAGATTCCGATGCTTCACTTCAGGTTCACTGTATCCCTCTGACCTTCTTATTGACGATGAAACACTGATATTGCATCGGAATTAAATAGAAAAGGCACAATGCCGACTTAAGTACAAGAAGACTGACACTGCTTACTGACTATGATTTGAACCATTCCTGTGACACTAGTTATAGATTCCGACGCTTCACTTCAGGTTTACTGTATCCCCCTGACCTTCTTATTGGCGATGAAACACAGAAATTGCATTGGATTTAAATAGAAAAGGCACAATGCCGACTTAAGTACAAGAAGACAGACTCTTCCTACTGTCTATGTTTTGAACCATTCCTGTGACACTAGTTATAGATTCCGATGCTTCACTCCAGGCTTACTGTATCCCTTGGACCTTCTTAGTGACGATGAAACACAGAAATTGCATCGGAATTAAATAGAAAAGGCACAATGCCGACTTAAGTACAGGAAGACTGACCCTTCTTACTGTCTATGCTTTGATCCATTCCTGGGACACTTGTTAAAGATTCCGATGCTTCACTTCAGGTTTACTGTATCCCTTGGACGTTCATATTGACGATGAAACACAGAATTTGCATCGGAATTAAATAGAAAAGGCACAATGCCGACTCAAGTACAAGAAGACTGACTCTTCTTACTGACTATGTTTTGAACCATTCCTGTGACACTAGTTATAGATTCCGATGCTTCACTTCAGGTCTACTCTATTCCTAGGACCTTCCTATTGACGATGAAACACAGATATTGCATCGGAACTAAATACAAAAGGCACAATGCCGACTTAAGTACAAGAAGACTGACTCTTCCTACTGTCTATGTTTGAACGAATCCTGTTACATTAGTTATTGATTCCGATGCTTCACTTCAGGTTTACTGTGTCCATTGGACCTTCCTATTGACGATGAAACACAGATATTGCATCGGAATTAAATACAAAAGGCACAAAGCCGACTTAAGTACAAGAAGACTGTCTCTTCTTACTGACTATGTTTTGAACCATTGCTGTGACATTAGTTATAGATTCCGTTGCTTCACCGCAGGTTTGCTGTATCCCTTTGACCTTCTTATTGACGATGAAACACAGAAATTGCATCGGAAATAAATACAAAAGGCACGATGGAGACTTAAGTACATGTAGACTGAATCTTCCTACTGTCTATGTTTTGAACCATTCCTGTGACACTAGTTAAAGATTCCGACGCTTCATTTCAGGTTTACTGTATCCCTTGGATCTTCTTATTGACGATGAAACACAGAGAGTGCATCGGAGTTAAATACAAAAGGCACAATGCCGAATTAAGTACAAGAAGATTAACACTTCCTACTGTCAAAGTTTTGAACCATTCCTGTGACACTAGTTATAGATTCCGATTCTTCGCTTCAGGCTTACTGTATCCCCCTGACCTTCTTTTTGACGATGAAACACAGAAATTGCATCGGAATTAAATATAAAATGCACAATGCCGACTTAAGTACAAGAAGTCTGACTCTTCTTACTGTCTATGATTGTAACAATTCCTATGACACTAGTTATAGATTCTGATGCTTCACTTCAGGTTTACTGTATCCCTTTGACCTTCTTATTGACGATGAAACACAGAAATTGCATCGGAATTAAATACAAAATTCGCAATGCCGACTTAAGTACAAGAAGACTGACTCTGCTTACTGACTGTTTTGAACCATTCCTGTGACACTAGTTATAGATTCCGATGCTTCACTTCAGGTTTACTGTATCCCTCTGACATTCTTGTTGACGATGAAATACAGAAATTGCATCGGAATTAAACAGAAAAGGCACAATGCCGACTTAAGTACAAGAAGACTGACTCTTCTTACTGTCTAAGATTTGAACCATTCCTGTGACGCTAGTTACAGATTCCGATGCTCCACTTCAGGTTTACTGTATCCCTAGGACCTTCTTATTGACGATGAAACACAGATATTGCATCGTAATTAAATACAAAAGGCACAATGCCGACTTAAGTACAAGAAGACTGACTCTTATTACTGACTATGATTTGAACCATTCCTGTGACACTAGTTATAGATTCTTATGCTTCACTTCAGGTTTACTGTATCCCTTAGACCTTCTTATTGACGATGAAACACAGAAATTGCATCGGAATTAAATACAAAAGGCACAATGCCGACTTAAGTACAAGAAGACTGACTCTTCTTTTTGTCTATGTTTTGAACCTTTCCTGTGACACTAGTTATAGATTCCGATGCTTCACTTCAGGTTTACTGTATCCCTTGCACCTTCGTATTGACGAAGAAACACAGAAATTGCATCGGAATTAAATACAAAAGCACAATGCCGACTGAAGTACTAGACCACTGACCCTTCTTACTGTCTATGTATTGAACCATTCCTGTGACACTAGTTATAGATTACGATGATTCACTTCAGGTTTACTGTATCCCTTGGACCTTCGTATTGACGATGAAACACAGAAATTGCATCGGAATTAAATACAAAAGCACATTACCGACTTAAGTACAAGAACACTGACCCTTCTTACTGTCTATGTATTGAACCATTCCTGTGACACTAGTTACAGATTCCGATGATTCACTTCAGGTTTACTGTATCCCTCTGACCTTCTTATTGGCGATCAAACACAGAAATTTCATCGGAATTAAATACAAAAGGCACAAGGCCGACTTAAGTACAAGAAGACTGACGCTTCTTACTGTCTATGTTGTGAACCATTCCTGTGACACTAGTTATAGATTCCGATGCTTCACTTCAGGTTTACTGTATCCCTCTGACCTTCTTATTGACGATGAAACACAGAAATTTCATCGTAATTAAATACAAAAGGCACAATGCCGACTTAAGTACAAGAAGACTGACTCTTAATATTGTGTATGTTTGAACCATTCCTGTGACACTAGTTATAGATTCCGATGATTCACTTCAGGTTTACTGTATCCCTTGGACGTTCTTATTGACGATGAAACACAGAATTTGCATCGGAATTAAATAGAAAAGGCACAATGTCGACTTAAGTACAAGAAGACTCACTCTTCTTACTGACTATGATTTGAACCATTCCTGTGGCACTAGTTATAGATTCCGATGCTTCACTTCAGGTTTACTGTATCCCTCTGACCTTATTGTTGACGATGAAACACAGAAATTGCATCGGAATTAAATTGAAAAGGCACAATGCCGACTTAAGTACAGGAAGACTGACCCTTCTTACTGTATATGCTTTGAACCATTCCTGGGACACTAGTTATAGATTCCGATGCTTCACTTCAGGTTTACTGTATCCCTTGGACGTTCATATTGACGATGAAACACAGAATTTGCATCGGAATTAAATAGAAGAGGCACAATGCCGACTCAAGTACAAGAAGACTGACTCTTCTTACTGACTATGTTTTGAACCATTCCTGTGACACTAGTTATAGATTCCGATGCTTCACTTCAGGTCTACTCTATTTCTAGGACCTTCCTATTGACGATGAAACACAGAAATTGCATCGGAACTAAATACAAAAGGCACAATGCCGACTTAAGTACAAGAAGACTGACTCTTCCTACTGTCTATGTTTGAACGAATCCTGTTACATTAGTTATTGTTTCCGATGCTTCACTTCAGGTTTACTGTGTCCATTGGACCTTCCTATTGACGATGAAACACAGATATTGCGTCGGAATTAAATACACAAGGCACAAAGCCTTCTTAAGTACAAGAAGACTGTCTCTTCTTACTGACTATGTTTTGAACCATTGCTGTGACATTAGTTATAGATTCCGTTGCTTCACTGCAGGTTTGCTGTATCCCTTTGACCTTCTTATTGACGATGAAACACAGAAATTGCATCGGAAATAAATACAAAAGGCACGATGGAGACTTAAGTACATGTAGACTGAATCTTCCTACTGTCTATGTTTTGAACCATTCCTGTGACACTAGTTAAAGATTCCGACGCTTCATTTCAGGTTTACTGTATCCCTTGGATCTTCTTATTGACGATGAAACACAGAGAGTGCATCGGAGTTAAATACAAAAGGCACAATGCCGACTTAAGTACAAGAAGATTAACACTTCCTACTGTCTAAGTTTTGAACCATTCCTGTGACACTAGTTATAGATTCCGATGCTTCGCTTCAGGCTTACTGTATCCCCCTGACCTTCTTTTTGACGATGAAACACAGAAATTGCATCGGAATTAAATACAAAATTCGCAATGCCGACTTAAGTACAAGAAGAATGACTCTGCTTACTGACTGTTTTGAACCATTCCTGTGACACTAGTTATAGATTCCGATGCTTCACTTCAGGTTTACTGTATCCCTCTGACATTCTTGTTGACGATGAAATACAGAAATTGCATCGGAATTAAATAGAAAAGGCACAATGCCGACTTAAGTACAAGAAGACTGACTCTTCTTACTGTCTAAGATTTGAACCATTCCTGTGACGCTAGTTACAGATTCCGATGCTCCACTTCAGGTTTACTGTATCCCTAGGACCTTCTTATTGACGATGAAACACAGATATTGCATCGGAATTAAATACAAAAGGCACAATGCCGACTTAAGTAAAAGAAGACTGACTCTTCTTACTGACTATGTTTTGAACCATTCCTGTGACACTAGTTATAGATTCTGATGCTTCACTTCAGGTTTACTGTATCCCTTGCACCTTCTTATTGACGATGAAACACAGAAATTGCATCGGAATTAAATACAAAAGGCACAATGCCGACTTAAGTACAAGAAGACTGAACCTTCATACTGTCTATGTTTTGAACCATTCCTGTGACACTAGTTATAGATTCCGATGCTTCACTTCAGGTTTACTGTATCCGTTGGACCTTCTTATTGACGATGAAACACAGAAATTTCGTCGGAATTAAATACAAAAGGCACAATGCCGACTTAAGTACAAAAAGACTGACACTTCTTACTGTGTATGCTTTGAACCATTCCTGTGACACTAGTTATAGATTCCGATGCTTCACTTTAGGTTTACTCTATCACTAGGACCTTCTTATTGACGATGAAACACAGAAATTTCATCGGAACTAAATACAAAAGGCACAATGCCGACTTAAGTACAAGAAGACTGACTCTTCCTACTCTTTATGTTTTGAACGATTCCTGTGACATTAGTTATAGATTCCGATGCATTACATCAGATTTACTGCATCCCATGGACCTTCTTATTGACGATGAAACACAGAAATAGCATCTGAATTTAATACAAAAGGCACAATGCCGACTTAAGTACAAGAAGACTGACTCTTATTACTGACTATGATTTGAACCATTCCTGTGACACTAGTTATAGATTCTTATGCTTCACTTCAGGTTTACTGTATCCCTTGGACCTTCGTATTGACGATGAAACACAGAATTTGCATCGGAATTAAATACAAAAGCACAATGCCGACTTAAGTACAAGAACACTGACCCTTCTTACTGTCTATGTATTGAACCATTCCTGTGACACTAGTTATAGATTCCGATGATTCACTTCAGGTTTACTGTATCCCTCTGACCTTCTTATTGGCGATCAAACACAGAAATTTCATCGTAATTAAATACAAAAGGCACAAGGCCGACTTAAGTACAAGAAGACTGACCCTTCTTACTGTCTATGTTGTGAACCATTCCTGTGACACTAGTTATAGATTCCGATGCTTCACTTCAGGTTTACTGTATCCCTCTGACCTTCTTATTGACGATGAAACACAGAAATTTCATCGGAATTAAATACAAAAGGCACAATGCCGACTTAAGTACAAGAAGACTGACTCTTCGTACAGACTATGATTTGAACCATTCCTGTGACACTACTTATAGATTCCGATGCTTCACTTCAGGTTTACTGTATTCCTCTGACCTTCTTATTGACGATGAAACACAGAAATTTCATCGGAATTAAATACAAAATGCACAATGCCGACTTAAGTACAAGAAGACTGACCCTTCTTACTGTCTATGCTCTGAACCATTCCTGTGACGCTAGTTACAGATTCCGATGCTTCACTTCAGGTTTACTGTATCCCTCTGACCTTATTGTTGACGATGAAACACAGAAATTGCATCGGAATTAAATAGAAAAGGCACAATGCCGACTTAAGTACAAGAAGACTGACTCTTCCTATTGTGTATGTTTGAACCATTCCTGTGACACTAGTTATAGATTTTGAAGCTTCACTTCAGGTTTACTGTATCCCTTGGACGTTCATATTGATGATGAAACACAGAAATAGCATCGGAATTAAATAGAAAAGGCACAATGCCTACTTAAGTACAAGAAGACTGTCTCTTCTTACTGACGATGTTTTGAACCATTCCTGTGACATTAGTTATAGATTCCGTTGCTTCACTTCAGTTTTACTGTATCCCTCTGACCTTCTTTTTGACGATGAAACACAGAAATTGCATCGGAATTAAATAGAAAATGCACAATGCCGACTTAAGTACAAGAAGTCTGATTCTTCTACTGTCTATGATTTTAACAATTCCTATGACACTAGTTATAGATTCTGATGCTTCACTTCAGGTTTACTGTATCCCTTTGACCTTCTTATTGACGATGAAACACAGAAATTGCATCGGAATTGAATACAAAAGGCGCAATGCCGACTTAAGTACAAGAAGACTGACTCTGCTTACTGACTGCCTTGAACCATTCCTGTGACACTAGTTATAGATTCCGATGATTCACTTCAGGTTTACTGTATCCCTTGGACGTTCTCATTGACGATGAAACACAGAAATTGCATCGGAATTAAATAGAAAAGGCACAATGTCGACTTAAGTACAAGAAGACTCACTCTTCTTACTGACTATGATTTGAACCATTCCTGTGGCATTAGTTATAGATTCCGATGCTTCACTTCAGGTTTACTGTATCCCTCTGACATTCTTGTTGACGATGAAACACAGAAATTGCATCGGAATTAAACAGAAAAGGCACAATGCCGACTTAAGTACAAGAAGACTGACTCTTCTTACTGTCTAAGGTTTGAACCATTCCTGTGACCCTAGTTACAGATTCCGATGCTTCACTTCAGGTTTACTGTATCCCTTGGACCTTGTTATTGACGATGAAACACAGATATTGCATCGGAATTAAATACAAAAGGCACAATGCCGACTTAAGTAAAAGAAGACTGACTCTTCTTACTGACTATGTTTTGAACCATTCCTGTGACACTAGTTAGAGATTCCGATGCTTCACTTCAGGTTTACTGTATCCCTTGCACCTTCTTATTGACGATGAAACACAGAAATTGCATCGGAATTAAATACAAAAGGCACAATGCCGACTTAAGTACAAGAAGACTGAACCTTCATACTGTCTATGTTTTGAACCATTCCTGTGACACTAGTTATAGATTCCGATGATTCACTTCAGGTTTACTGTATCCCTCTGACCTTTTTATTGACGATGAAACACAGAAATTGCATCGGAATTACATACAAAAGGCACAATGCCGACTTAAGTATAAGAAGACTGACTCTTCTTACTGTCTATGTTTTGAACCATTCCTGTGACACTAGTTATAGATTCCGATGCCTCACTTCACGTTTACTGTATCCGTTGGACCTTCTTATTGACGATGAAACACAGAAATTTCGTCGGAATTTAATACAAAAGGCACAATGCCGACTTAAATACAAGATGACTGACTCTTCTTACCGAGTATGCTTTGAACCATTCCTGTGACACTAGTTATAGATTCCGATGCTTCACTTCAGGTTTACTCTATCACTAGGACCCTCTTATTGACGATGAAACACAGAAATTGCATCGGAACTAAATACAAAAGGCACAATGCCGACTTAAGTACAAGAAGACTGACTCTTCCTACTGTTTATGTTTTGAACGATTCCTGTGACATTAGTTATAGATTCCGATGCATTACTTCAGATTTACTGCATCCCATGGACCTTCTTATTGACGATGAAACACAGAAATAGCATCTGAATTAAATACAAAATGCACAATGCCGACTTAAGTACAAGAAGACTGACTCTTATTACTGACTATGATTTGAAGCATTCCTGTGACACTAGTTATAGATTCTTATGCTTCACTTCAGGTTTACTGTATCCATCTGACCTTCTTTTTGACGATGAAAAACAGAAATTGCATCTGAATTAAATAGAAAAGGCACAATGCCGACTTAAGTACAAGAAGACTAACTCTTCTTACTGTCAATGCTTTGAACCATTCCTGTGACACTAGTTATCGATTCCGATGCTTCACCTCAGATTTGCTGTATCCCTTGGACCTTCTTATTGACGATGAAACACAGAAATTGCATCGGAATTAAATGCAAAAGGCACAATGCCGACTTAAGTACAAGAAGACTGACTCTTCTTACTGACTGTTTTGAACCATTCCTGTGACACTAGTTATTGATTCCGATGCATCACTTCAGGTTTACTGTATCCCTCTGACCTTCTTATTGACGATGAAACACAGAAAATGCATCGGAATTAAATACAAAAGGCACCATGCCGGCTGAAGTACAAGAGGACTGACTCTTCTTACTGTCTATGAATTGAACCATTCCTGTGACACTAGTTATAGATTCCGATGCTGCACTTCAGGTTTACTGTATCCCTTGGACATTCTTATTGACGATGAAACACAGAAATTTCATCGGAATTCAATACAAAAGGCACAATGCCGACTTAAGTACAAGAGGACTGACTCTTCGTACTGACTATGTTTTGAACCATTCCTGTGACACTAGTTATAGTTCCCGATGCTTCAATTCAGGTTTACTGTATCCCTCTGACCTTCTTATTGACGATGAAACACAGATATTGCATCGGAATTGAATATAAAAGGCACAATGCCGACTTAAGTACAAGAAGACTGACTCTTCTTACTGACCATGTTTTGAACCTTCCTGTGACACTAGTTATAGATTGCGATGCTTCACTTCAGGTTTACTGTATCCCTCTGACCTTCTTATTGACGATGAAACACAGAAATTGCATCGGAATTAAATAGAAATCGCATAATGCCGACTTAAGTACAAGAAGACTAACACTTCTTAACGACTATGTTTGGAACCATTCCTGTGACACTAGTTATAGATAGCGATGCTTCACTTCAGGTTTACTGTATCCCTCTGACCTTCTTATTGACGATAAAACACAGAAATTGCATCGGAATTAAATTCAAAAGGCACATTGCCGACTTAAGTACAAGAAGACTGACTCTTCGTGCTGACTATGTTTGAACCATTCCTGTGACACTAGTTATAGATTCCGATGATTCACTTCAGGTTTACTGTATCCCTTGGACCTTCCTATTGACGATGAAACACAGAAATTGCATCGGAATTAAATACTAAAGGCACAATGCCGATTTAAGTACAAGAAGACTGACACTGCTTACTGACTATGATTTGAAGCATTCCTGTGACACTGGTTATAGATTCCGATGCTTCACTCCAGGCTTACTGTATCCCTTGGACCTTCTTAGTGACGATGAAACACAGAAATTGCATCTGAATTAAATAGAATAGGCACAATGCCGACTTAAGTACAAGAAGACTGACCCTTCTTACTGTCTATGCTTTGAACCATTCCTGTGACACTAGTTAGAGATTCCGATGCATTACTTCAGGTTTACTGTATCCCTCTGACATTATTGTTGACGATGAAACACAGAAATTGCATCGGAATTAAATGCAAAAGGCACAATGCCGACCTAAGTACAAGAAGACTGACTCTTCTTTTTGTCTATGTTTTGAACCATTCCGGTAACACTACTTATAGATTCCGATGCTTCACTTCAAGTTTACTGTATCCCTTGGACATTCTTATTGACGATGAAACACAGAAATTGCATCGGAATTAAATAGAAAAGGCACAATGCCGACATAAGTACAAGAAGACTGACTCTTCTTACTGTCTATGTTTTGAATCATTCCTGTGACACTAGTTATAGGTTCCGATGCTTCACTTCAGGTTTACTGTATCCCTCTGACGTTCTTATTGACGATGAAACACAGAAATTGCATCGGAATTAAATAGAAAAGACACAATGCTGACTTAGGTACAAGAAGACTGACTCTTCTTACTGTCAATGATTTGAACCATTCCTGTGACACTAGTTATAGATTCCGATGCTTCACCTCAGATTTACTGCATCCCTTGGACCTTCTTATTGACGATGAGACACAGAAATTGCATCGGAATTAAATAGAAAAAGCACACGCCGACTTAAGTACAAGAACACTGACTCTTCTTACTGAGTGTTTTGAACCATTCCTGTGACACTAGTTACAGATTCCGATGCTTCACTTCAGGTTTACTGTATCCCTCTGACCTTCTTATTGACGATGAAACACCGAAAATGCATCGGAATTACATACAAAAGGCACAATGCCGACTTAAGTACAGGAAGACTGACTCTTCTTACTGACTATGTTTGGAACCATTCCTGTTACACTAGTTATAGATTCCGATGCTTCACTTCAGGTTTACTGTATCCCTCTGACCTCATTGACGATAAAACACAGAAATTGCTTCGGAATTAAATTGAAAAGGCACAATGCTGAATTAAGTTCAAGAGTACTGACTAAGCTTACTGACTGTTTTGAACCTGTCCTGTGACACTAGTTGTAGATTCCGATGCTTCACTTCAGGTTTACTGTATCCCTCTGACTTTCTTATTGACGATGAAACACAGATATTGCATCGGAATTATATATAAAAGGCACAATGCCGACTTAAGTACAAGAAGACTGACTCTTCTTACAAACCATGTTTTGTACCTTCCTGTGACACTAGTTATAGTTTGCGATTCTTCACTTCAGGTTTACTGTATCCCTCTGACCTTCTTATTGACGATGAAACACACAAATTGCATCTGAATTAAATAGAAAAGGCGCAATGCCGACTTAAGTACAAGAAGACTAACTCTTCTTACTGTCAAAGCTTTGAACCATTCCTGTGACACTAGTTATCGCTTCCGATGCTTCCCCTCAGATTTATTGTACCCCTTGGACCCTCTTATTGACGATGAAACAGAGAAATTGCATCGGAATTAAATGCAAAAGGCACAATGCCGACTTAAGTACAAGAAGACTGACTCTTCTTACTGACTGTTTTGAACCATTCCTGTGACACTAGTTATGGATTCCGATGCATCACTTCAGGTTTACTGTACCCCTCTGAGCTTCTTATTGACGATGAAACACAGAAATTGCATCGGAATTAAATACAAAAGGCACAATGCCGACCTAAGTACAAGAAGACTGACTCTTCTTTTTGTCTATGTTTTGAACCATTCCTGTAACACTACTTAAAGATTCCGATGCTTCACTTCAGGTTTACTGTATCCCTTGGACCCTCTTATTGACGATGAAACACAGAAATTGCATCGGAATTAAATAGAAAAGGCACAATGCCGACTTAAGTACAAGAAGACTGACTCTTCTTACTGACTATGTTTTGAACCATTCCTGTGACACTAGTTATAGATTCCGATGCTTTACTTCAGGTTTACTGTATCCCTCTGACCTCATTGACGATAAAACACAGATATTGCTTCGGAATTAAATTGAAAAGGCACAATGCTGAATTAAGTTCAAGAATACTGACTCTGCTTACTGACTGTTTTGAACCAATCCTGTGACACTAGTTATAGATTCCGATGCTTCACTTCAGGTTTACTGTATCCCTTGGACCTTCTTATTGACGATGAAACACAGAAAATGCATCGGAATTAAATACAAAAGGCACCATGCCGGCTTAAGTACAAGAGGACTGACTCTTCTTACTGTCTATGATTTGAACCATTCCTGTGATACTAGTTATAGATTCCGATGCTTCACTTCAGGTTTACCGTATCCCTTGGACATTCTTATTGACGATGAAACACAGAAATTCAATCGGAATTAAATACAAAAGGCACAATGCCGACTTAAGTACAAGAAGACTGACTCTTCGTACTGACTATGTTTTGAACCATTCCTGTGACACTAGTTATAGATTCCGATGCTTCACTTCAGGTTTACTGTATCCCTCTGACCTTCTTATTGACGATGAAACACAGAAATTGCATCGGAATGAAATAGAAAACGCATAATGCCTACTTAAGTACAAGAAGACTAACTCTTCTTAACGACTATGTTTGGAACCATTCCTGTGACACTAGTTATAGATTGCGATGCTTCACTTCAGGTTTACTGTATCCCTCTGACCTTCTTATTGACGATGAAACACAGAAATTGCATCGGAATTAAATTCAAAAGCACATTGCCGACTTAAGTACAAGAAGACTGACTCTTCGTACTGACTATGTTTTGAACCATTCCTGTGACACTAGTTATAGATTCCGATGCTTTACTTCAAGTATACTGTATCCCTCTGACCTTCTTTTTGACGATGAAACACAGAAATTGCTGCGGAATTAAATAGAAAAGGCACAATGCCGACTTAAGTACAAGAAGACTGACTCTTCATACTGACTATGTTTTGAACCAATCCTGTGACACTAGTTATAGATTCCGATGCTTCACTTCAGGTTTACTGTCTCCCCCTGACCTACTTATTGACGATGAAACACAGAAATTGCAGCGGAATGAAATAGAAAAGGCACAATGCCGACTTAAGTACAAGAAGACTGACTCTTCTTTCTGTCTATGCTTTGAAACATTCCTGTGACACTAGTTATAGATTCCGATGCTTCACTCCAGGTTTACTGTATCCCTTGGACATTCTTATTGACGATGAAACACAGAAATTGCATCGGAATTAAATAGAAAAGGCACAATGCCGACTTAAGTTCAAGAAGACTGACTCTTCTTACTGTCTATGTTTTGAATCATTCCTGTGACACTAGTTATAGATTCCGATGCTTCACTTCAGGTTTACTGTATCCCTCTGACGTTCTTATTGACGAAGAAACACAGAAATTACATCGGAATTAAATAGAAAAGGCTCAATGCTGACTTAGGTACAAGAAGACTGACTCTTCTTACTGTCAATGTTTTGAACCATTCCTGTGACACTAGTTATAGATTCCGATGCTTCACTTCAGGTTTACTGTATCCCTTGGACATATTTATTGACGATGAAACACAGAAATTGCATCGGAATTAAATAGAAAAGGCACAATGCCGACTTAAGTACAGGAAGACTGACTCTTCTTACTGACTATGTTTGGAACCATTCCTGTGACACTAGTTATAGATTCCGATGCTTCACTTCAGGTTTACTGTATCCCTCTGACCTCATTGACGATAAAACACAGATATTGCTTCGGAATTAAATTGAAAAGGCACAATGCTGAATTAAGTTCAAGAATACTGACTCTGCTTACTGACTGCTTTGAACCAATCCTGTGACACTAGTTATAGATTCCGATGCTTCACTTCAGGTTTACTGTATCCCTTGGACCTTCTTATTGACGATGAAACACAGAAATTTCATCGGAATTAAAAACAAAAAGCACAATGCCGACTTAAAAACAAGAAGACTGACTCTTCGTACTGACTATGTTTTGAACCATTCCTGTGACACTAGTTATAGATTCCGATGCTTCACTTCAGGTTTACTGTATCCTTTGGACCTTCTTATTTACGATGAAACACAGAAATTGCATGGGAATTAAATAGAAAAGGCACAATGCCGACTTAAGTACAAGAAGACTGACTCTTCTTACTGACTATGTTTGGAACCATTCCTGTGACACTAGAAATAGATTCCGATGCTTCACTTCAGGTTTACTGTATCCCTCTGACTTTCTTATTGACGATGAAACACAGATATTGCATCGGAGTTATATATAAAAGGCACAATGCCGACTTAAGTACAAGAAGACTGACTCTTCTTACAGACCATGTTTTGTACCTTCCTGTGACACTAGTTATAGATTGCGATGCTTCACTTCAGGTTTACTGTATCCCTCTGACCTTCTTATTGACGATGAAACACAGAAATTGCATCGGAATTAAATAGAAAAGGCATAATGCCGACTTAAGTACAAGAAGACTAACTCTTCTTACCGACTAATTTTGGCACCATTCCTGTGACACTAGTTATAGATTGCGATGCTTCACTTCAGGTTTACTGTATCCCTCTGACCTTCTTATTGACGATGAAACTCAGAAATTGCATCGGAATTAAATTCAAAAGGCACAATGCCGACTTGAGTACAAGATGACTGACTCTTCGTACTGACTATGTTTTGAACCATTCCTGTGACACTAGTTATAGATTCCGATGATTCACTTCAGGTTTACTGTATCCCTTGGACCTTCCTATTGACGATGAAATACAGAAATTGCATCGGAATTAAATACAAAAGGCACAATGCCGATTTAAGTACAAGAGGACTGACTCTTCTTACTGACTATGTTTTGAACCATTCCTGTGACACTAATTATAGATTCCGATGCTTCACTTCAGGTTTACTGTATCGCTCAGACCTTCTTATTGACGATGAAACACTGATATTGCATCGGAATTAAATAGAAAAGGCACAATGCCGACTTAAGTACAACAAGACTGATCTTCTTACTGACTATGTTTTGAACCAATCCTGTGACACTAGGTATAGATCCCGATGCTTCACTTCAGGTTTACTGTATCCCCCTGACCTACGTATTGACGATGAGACACAGAAATTGCTGCGGAATTAAATAGAAAAGGCACAATGCCGACTTAAGGACAAGAAGACTGACTCATCTTACTGTCTATGTTTTGAACCATTCCTGTGACACTAGTTGTAGATTCCGATGCTTCACTTCAGGTTTACTGTATCCCTCTGACCTTCTTATTGACGATGAAACACAGAAATTGCATCGGAATTAAATAGAAAAGGCACAATGCCGACTTATGTACAGGAAGACTGACTCTTCTTAATGACTATGTTTGGAACCATTCCTGTGACACTAGTTATATATTCCGATGCTTCACTTCAGGTTTACTGTATCCCTCTGACCGTCTTATTGACGATAAAACACAGATATTGCATCGGAATTAAATAGAAAAGGCACAATGCTGACTTAAGTTCAAGAATACTGACTCTGCTTACTGACTGTTTTGAACCATTCCTGTGACACTAGTTATAGATTCCGATGCTTCACTTCAGGTTTACTGTAACCCTCTAACCATCTTATTGTCGGTGAAACACAGAAATTGCATCGGAATTAAATACAAAATGCACAATGCCGACTTAAGTACAAGAAGACTGACTCTTCCTTTTGTCTATGATTTGAACCATTCCTGTGACACTAGTTATAGATTCCGATGCTTCACTTCAGGTTTACTGTAACCCTCTGACCAACTTATTGACGATGAAACACAGAAATTGCATCGGAATTAAATACAAAATGCACAATGCCGACTTAAGTACATGAAGACTGACTCTTCTTCTTGTCTATGTTTTGAACCATTCCTGTGACACTAGTTATAGATACCGATGTTTCACTTCAGGTTTACTGTATCCCTCTGACCTTCTTATTGACGATGAAACACAGAAATTTCATCGGAATTAATTACAAAAGGCACAATGCCGACTTAAGTACAAGAAGACTGATTCTTCGTACTGACTATGGTTTGAACCATTCCTGTGACACTAGTTATAGATTGCGATGCTTCACTTCAGGTTCACTGTATCCCTTGGACCTTCTTATTGACGATTAAACACAGAAAATGCATCGGAATTAATTACATAAGGCACAATGCCGACTTAAGTACAAGAAGACTGACTCTTCGTACTGACTATGTTTTGAACCATTCCTGTGATACTAGTTATAGATTCCGATGCTTTACTTCAGGTTTACTGTTTTCCTCTGACCATCTTATTGACGATGAAACACAGAAATTGCATCGAAATTAAATACAAAATGCACAATGCCGACTTAAGTACAAGAAGTCTGACTCTTCTTTTTCTCTATGATTTGAACCATTCCTGTGACACTAGTTATAAATTCCGATGCTTCACTTCAGGTTTACTGTATTCCTTGGACCTTCTTATTGACGATGAAACACAGATATTGAATCGGAATTAAATATAAAGGGCACAATGCCGACTTAAGTACAAGAAGGCTGACTCTTCTTACTGACTACGTTTTGAACCTTCCTGTGACACTAGTTATAGATTACGATGCTTCACTTCAGGTTTACTGTATCCCTCTGACCTTCTTATTGACGATGAAACACTGAAATTGCATCGGAATTAAATAGAAAAGGCACAATGCCGACTTAAGTACAAGAAGACTGACACTTCTCACTGTCTATGTTTTGAACCATTCCTGTGACGCTAGTTACAGATTCCGATGCTACACTTCAGGTTTACTGTATCCCTCTGACCATCTTGTTGACGATGAAACACAGAAATTGCATCGGAATTAAATAGAAAAGGCACAATACCGACTTAAGTACAAGAAGACTGTTCCCTTCCTACTGTCTATGTTTTGAACCATTCCTGTGACACTAGTTATAGATTCCGATGCTTCACTTCAGGTTTTCTGTATCCCTTGGACGTTCATATTGACGATGAAACACAGAAATTGCATCGGAATTAAATAGAAAAGGCACAATGCCGACTCAAGTACAAGAAGACTGACTCTTCTTACTGACTATGCTTTGAATCATTCCTGTGACACTAGTAATAGATTCCGATGCTTCACTTCAGGTCTACTATATCCCTAGGACCTTCTTATTGACGATGAAACACAGAAATTGCATCGGAACTAAATACAAAAGGCACATTGCCGACTTAAGTACACGAAGACTGACCCTTCTTACTGTCTATGATTTGAACCATTCCCGTGACACTAGTTACGGATTCCGATGCTACACTCCAGGTTTACTGTATCCCTTGGACCTTCTTATTGACGATGAAACACAGAAATTGCATCGGAATTAAATACAAAAGGCACAATGCCGACTTAGGGCAAAAAGACTGAGTCTTCCAACTGTCTTTGTTTTGAACCATTCCTGTGACACTAGTTATAGATTCCGATGCTTCACGTCGGGTTTACTGTATCCCTTGGACCTTCTTATTGACGATGAAACACAGAAATTGCATCGGAATTAAATACATGAGGCATAATGCCGACTTTAAGTACAAGAAGACTGCCTCTTCGTACTGACTATGTTTTGAACCATTCCAGTGACACTAATTATAGATTCCGATGATTCTCTTCTGATTTACTGTATCACTCTGACATTCTTATTTACGATGAAACACAGAAATTGCATCGGAATTAAATAGAAAGGCACAATGGCGACTTAAGTACAAGAAGACTGACTCTTCTTACTGACTATGTTTGGAACCATTCCTGTTACACTAGTTATAGATTCCGATGCTTCACTTCAGGTTTACTGTATCCTTCTGACCTCATTGACGATAAAACACAGATATTGCTTCGGAATTAAATTGAAATGGCACAATGCTGAATGAAGTTCAAGAATACTGACTCTGCTTACTGACTGTTTTGAACCAATCCTGTGACACTAGTTATAGATTCCGATGCTTCACTTCAGGTTTACTGTATCCCTTGGACCTTCTTATTGACGATGAAACACAGAAATTTCATCGGAATTAAATACAAAAGGCGCAATGCCGAATTAAGTGCAAGATGACTGACTCTGCTTACTGACAGTTTTGAACCATTCCTGTGACACTAGTTATAGATTCCGATGGTTCACTTCAGGTTTACTGTAACCCTCTGACCATCTTATTGACGGTGAAACACAGAAATTGCGTCGGAATTAAATACAAAATGCACAATGCCGACTTAAGTACAAGAAGACTGACTCTTCTTTTTGTCTATGTTTTGAACCATTCCTGTGACACTAGTTATAGATTCCGATGCTTCACTTCAGGTTTACTGTATCCCTCTGACCTTCTTATTGACGATGAAGCACAGACATTTCATCGGAATTAATTACAAAAGGCACATTGCCGACTTAAGTACAAGAAGACTGACTCTTCGTACTGACTATGTTTTGAACCATTCCTGTGACACTAGTTATAGATTCCGATACTTCACTTCAGGTTTACTGTATCCCTTGGACCTTCATATTGACGATGAAACACGGAAAATGCATCGGAATTAATTACATAGGGCACAATGCCGACTTAAGTACAAGAAGACTGACTCTTCGTACTGACTATATTTTGAACCATTCCTGTGATACTAGTTATAGATTCCGATGCTTCACTTCAGGTTTACTGTATCCCTCTGACCATCTTATTGACGATGAAACATAGAAATTGCATCGGAATTAAATACAAAATGCACAATGCCGACTTAAGTACAAGAAGACTGACTCTTCTTTTTGTCTATGTTTTGAACCATTCCTGTGACACTAGTTATAGATTCCGATGCTTCACTTCAGGTTTACTGTATCCCTTGGACCTTCTTATTGACGATGAAACACAGAAAATGCATCGGAATTAAATTCAAAAGGCACAATGCCGACTTCAGTTCAAGAAGACTGACCCTTCTTACTGTCTATGTTGTGAACCATTCCTGTGACACTAGTTGTAGATTCCGATGCTTCACTTCAGGTTTACTGTATCCCTCTGACCTTCTTATTGACGATGAAACACAGAAATTGCATCGAAATTAAATACAAAAGGCACAATGCCGACTTAAGTACAAGTAGACTGAATTTTCGTACTGACTATGTTTTGAACCATTCCTGTGACACTAGTTATAGATTCCGATGATTCACTTCAGGTTTACTGTATCCGTTGGACCTTCCTATTGACGATGAAACACAGAAATTGCATTGGAATTAAATACAGAAGGCACAATGCCGATTTAAGTACAAGAGGACTGACTCTTCTTACTGACTATGTTTTGAACCATTCCTATGACACTAGTTATAGATTCCGATGCGTCACTTCAGGTTTACTGTATCCCTCTGACCTTCTTGTTGACGCTGAAACACTGAAATTGCATCGGAATTAAATAGAAAAATCACAATGCCGACTTAAGTACATGTAGACTGAATCTTCCTACTGTCTATGTTTTGAACCATTCCTGTGGCACTAGTTATAGATTCCGATGCTTCACTTCAGTTTTACTGTATCCCTCTGACCTTCTTGTTGACGGTGAAACACAGAAATTGCATCGGAATTAAATAGAAAAGGCACAATACCGACTTAAGTACAAGAAGACTGCTCCCTTCCTACTGTGTGTGTTTTGAACCATTCCTGTGACACTAGTTATAGATTCCGATGCTTCACTTCAGGTTTTCTGTATCCCTTGGACGTTCATATTGACGATGAAACATAGATATTGCATCTGAATTAAATAGAAAAGGCACAATGCCGACTCAAGTACAAGAAGATTGACTCTTTTTACTGACTATGTTTTGAACAATTCCTGTGACACTAGTAATAGATTCCGATGCTTCACGTCTGGTCTACTCTATCCCTAGGACCTTCTTATTGACGATGAAACACGGAAATTGCATCGGAACTAAATACAAAAGGCACAATTCCGACTTAAGTACAAGAAGACTGTATCTTCCTACTGTCTATGTTTTGAACCATTCCTGTGGCACTGGTTATGGATTCCGATGCTTCATTTCAGGTTTACTGTATCCCTCGGATCTTCTTATTGACGATGAAACAAAGATAGTGCTTCGGAGTTAAATACAAAAGGCACAATGCCGACTTAAGTACAAGAAGACTGACCCTTCTTACTGTCTATGTTTGAACCATTCCTGTGACACTAGTTATAGATTCCGATGCTTCACTTCAGGTTTACTGTATCCCTCTGACCTTCTTATTGACGATGAAACACAGATATTGCATCGGAATTAAATAGAAAAAGCACAATGCCGACTTAAGCACATGACGGCTGACTCTTATTACTGTCTATGTTTTGAACCATTCCTGTGACATTAGTTATAGATTCCGATGATTCACTTCAGGTTTACTTTATCCCTCTGACCTTCTTATTTACGATGAAACACAGAAATTGCATCGGAATAAAATAGAAAAGGCACAATGCCGACTGAAGTACAAGAAGACTGACTCTTCTTACTGACTATGTTTTGAACAATTTATGTGACACTAGTAATAGATTCCGTTGCTTCACTTCAGGTTGACTGTATCCCTCTGACCTTCTTGTTGACATGAAACACAGAAATTGCATCGGAAATAAATACAAAAGGCACGATGCCGACTTAAGTACATGTAGACTGAATCTTCCTACTGTCTATGTTTTGAACCATTCCTGTGGCACTAGTTATGGATTCCGATGCTTCATTTCAGGTTTACTGTATCCCTTGGATCTTCTTATTGACGAAGATACACAGAGAGTGCATCGGAGTTAAATATAAAAAGCACAATGCCGGCTTAAGTACAAGAAGACTAACTCTTCCTACTGTCTATGTTTTGAACCATTCCTGTGACACTAGTTATAGATTCCGAAGCTTCACTACAGGTTTACTGTATCCCTCTGACCTTCTTTTTGACGATGAAACACAGAAATTGCATCGGAATTAAATAGAAAAGGCACAATGCCGAATTAAGTACAAGAAGACTGACTCTTCTTACTGTCTATGTTTTGAACAATTTCTGCGACACTAGTTATAGATTCCGATCCTTCACTTCAGATTTACTGTATCCCTTGGACCTTCTTTTGACAAAGAAACACAGGAATTGCATCGGAATTAAATACAAAAGGCGCAATGCCGACTTAAGTGCAAGAAGACTGACTCTTCTTACTGACTGTTTTGAACCAATCCTGTGACACTAGTGATAGATTCCGATGCTCCACTTCAGGTTTACTCAAACCCTCTGACCTTCTTATTGACGATGAAACACAGACATTGCATTGGAATTACATACAAAAGGCACAATGCCGACTTAAGTACAAGAAGACGGACTCTTCTTTTTGTCTATGATTTGAACCATTCCTGTGACACTAGTTATAGATTCCGTTGCTTCACTTAAGGTTTACTGTATCCCTGGGACCTTCTTATTGACGATTAAACACAGAAATTGCATCGGAATTAAATACAAAAGGCACAATGCCGACTTAAGTACAAGAAGACTGACTCTTCGTACTGACTATATTTGAACCATTCCTGTTACACTAGTTATAGATTCCGATGCTTCACTTCAGGTTAACTATATCCCTCTGACCTTCGTATTGTCGATGAAACACAGATATTGCATCGGAATTAAATAGAAAAGGCACAATGCCGACTTAAGTACAAGAAGACTGTGTCTTCTTACTGACTATGTTATGAACCATTCCTGTGACACTAGTTATAGATTCCGATGCTTCACTTCAGGTTTACTGTATCCCTCTGACCTTCTTATTGATGATGAAACACAGAAATTGCATCGGAATTACATAGAAAAGGCACAATGCCGACTTAAGTACAAGAAGAATGACTCTTCTTACTGTCTATGATTTGAACCATTCCTGTGACACTATTTACAGATTCCGATGCTTCACTTCAGGTTTACTGTATCCCTCTGACCTTCTTATTGACGATGAAACACAGAAATTGCATCGGAATTAAATAGAAAAGGCACAATGCCGACTTAAGTACAAGAAGACTGACTCTTCCTACTGTCTATGTTTTGAACCATTCCTGTGACACTATTTACAGATTCCGATGCTTCACTTCAGGTTTACTGTATCCCTCTGACCTTCGTACTGACGATGAAACACAGAAATTGCATCGGAATTAAATAGAAAAGGCACAATGCCGACTAAAGTACAAGCAGACTGACTCTTCTTACTGTGTATGTTTGAACCATTCCTGTGACACTATTTACAGATTCCGATGCTTCACTTCAGGTTTACTGTATCCCTCTGACCATCTTATTGACGATGAAACATAGAAATTGCATCGGAATTAAATACAAAATGCACAATGCCGACTTAAGTACAAGAAGACTGACTCTTCTTTTTGTCTATGTTTTGAACCATTCCTGTGACACTAGTTATAGATTCCGATGCTTCACTTCAGGTTTACTGTTTCCCTTGGACCTTCTTATTGACGATGAAACACAGAAAATGCATCGGAATTAAATTCAAAAGGCACAATGCCGACTTAAGTACAAGAGGACTGACCCTTCTTACTGTCTATGTTGTGAACCATTCCTGTGACACTAGTTATAGATTACGATGCTTCACTTCAGGTTTACTGTAACCCTCTGACCATCTTATTTACGATGAAACACAGAAATTGTATCGGAATTAAATAGAAAAGGCACAATGTCGACTTAAGAACAAGAAGAGTGACCCTTCTTACTGACTATGTTTGGAACCATTCCTGTGACACTATTTATAGATTCCGATGCTTCACTTCAGTTTTACTGTATCCCTCTGACCTTCTTATTGACGATGAAACACAGAAATTGCATCGAAATTAAATACAAAAGGCACAATGCCGACTTAAGTACAAGTAGACTGACTTTTCGTACTGACTATGTTTTGAACCATTCCTGTGACACTAGTTATAGGTTCCGATGATTCACTTCAGGTTTACTGTATCCCTTGGACCTTCCTATTGACGATGAAACACAGAAATTGCATTGGAATTAAATACAGAAGGCACAATGCCGATTTAAGTACAAGAGGACTGACTCTTCTTACTGACTATGTTTTGAACCATTCCTATGACACTAGTTATAGATTCCGATGCTTCACTTCAGTTTTACTGTATCCCTCTGACCTTCTTGTTGACGGTGAAACACAGAAATTGCATCGGAATTAAATAGAAAAGGCACAATACCGACTTAAGTACAAGAAGACTGTTCCCTTCCTACTGTGTGTGTTTTGAACCATTCCTGTGACACTAGTTATAGATTCCGATGCTTCACTTCAGGTTTTCTGTATCCCTTGGACGTTCATATTGACGATGAAACATAGATATTGCATCGGAATGAAATAGAAAAGGCACAATGCCGACTCAAGTACAAGAAGATTGACTCTTTTTACTGACTATGTTTTGAACAATTCCTGTGACACTAGTAATAGATTCCGATGCTTCACTTCTGGTCTACTCTATCCCTAGGACCTTCTTATTGACGATGAAACACGGAAATTGCATCGGAACTAAATACAAAAGGCACAATTCCGACTTAAGTACAAGAAGACTGTATCTTCCTACTGTCTATGTTTTGAACCATTCCTGTGGCACTGGTTATGGATTCCGAAGCTTCATTTCAGGTTTACTGTATCCCTCGGATCTTCTTATTGACGATGAAACACAGGTAGTGCTTCGGAGTTAAATACAAAAGGCACAATGCCGACTTAAGTACAAGAAGACTGACCCTTCTTACTGTCTATGTTTGAACCATTCCTGTGACACTAGTTATAGATTCCGATGCTTCACTTCAGGTTTACTGTATCCCTCTGACCTTCTTATTGACGATGAAACACAGATATTGCATCGGAATTAAATAGAAAAAGCACAATGCCGACTTAAGCACATGACGGCTGACTCTTATTACTGTCTATGTTTTGAACCATTCCTGTGACATTAGTTATAGATTCCGATGATTCACTTCAGGTTTACTTTATCCCTCTGACCTTCTTATTTACGATGAAACACAGAAATTGCATCGGAATAAAATAGAAAAGGCACAATGCCGACTGAAGTACAAGAAGACTGACTCTTCTTACTGACTATGTTTTGAACAATTTATGTGACACTAGTAATAGATTCCGTTGCTTCACTTCAGGTTGACTGTATCCCTCTGACCTTCTTGTTGACATGAAACACAGAAATTGCATCGGAAATAAATACAAAAGGCACGATGCCGACTTAAGTACATGTAGACTGAATCTTCCTACTGTCTATGTTTTGAACCATTCCTGTGGCACTAGTTATGGATTCCGATGCTTCATTTCAGGTTTACTGTATACCTTGGATCTTCTTATTGACGAAGATACACAGAGAGTGCATCGGAGTTAAATATAAAAAGCACAATGCCGGCTTAAGTACAAGAAGACTAACTCTTCCTACTGTCTATGTTTTGAACCATTCCTGTGACACTAGTTATAGATTCCGAAGCTTCACTACAGGTTTACTGTATCCCTCTGACCTTCTTTTAGACGATGAAACACAGAAATTGCATCGGAATTAAATAGAAAAGGCACAATGCCGAATTAAGTACAAGAAGACTGACTCTTCTTACTGTCTATGTTTTGAACAATTTCTGCGACACTAGTTATAGATTCCGATCCTTCACTTCAGATTTACTGTATCCCTTGGACCTTCTTTTGACGAAGAAACACAGGAATTGCATCGGAATTAAATACAAAAGGCGCAATGCCGACTTAAGTGCAAGAAGACTGACTCTTCTTACTGACTGTTTTGAACCAATCCTGTGACACTAGTGATAGATTCCGATGCTCCACTTCAGGTTTACTGAAACCCTCTGACCTTCTTATTGACGATGAAACACAGACATTGCATTGGAATTACATACAAAAGGCACAATGCCGACTTAAGTACAAGAAGACGGACTCTTCTTTTTGTCTATGATTTGAACCATTCCTGTGACACTAGTTATAGATTCCGTTGCTTCACTTCAGGTTTACTGTATCCCTTGGACCTTCTTATTGACGATTAAACACAGAAATTGCATCGGAATTAAATACAAAAGGCACAATGCCGACTTAAGTACAAGAAGACTGACTCTTCGTACTGACTATATTTGAACCATTCCTGTTACACTAGTTATAGATTCCGATGCTTCACTTCAGGTTAACTGTATCCCTCTGACCTTCGTATTGTCGATGAAACACAGATATTGCATCGGAATTAAATAGAAAAGGCACAATGCCGACTTAAGTACAAGAAGACTGTGTCTTCTTACTGACTATGTTATGAACCATTCCTGTGACACTAGTTATAGATTCCGATGCTTCACTTCAGGTTTACTGTATCCCTCTGACCTTCTTATTGATGATGAAACACAGAAATTGCATCGGAATTACATAGAAAAGGCACAATGCCGACTTAAGTACAAGAAGAATGACTCTTCTTACTGTCTATGATTTGAACCAATCCTGTGACACTATTTACAGATTCCGATGCTTCACTTCAGGTTTACTGTATCCCTCTGACCTTCTTATTGACGATGAAACACAGAAATTGCATCGGAATTAAATAGAAAAGGCACAATGCCGACTTAAGTACAAGAAGACTGACTCTTCCTACTGTCTATGTTTTGAACCATTCCTGTGACACTATTTACAGATTCCGATGCTTCACTTCAGGTTTACTGTATCCCTCTGACCTTCGTACTGACGATGAAACACAGAAATTGCATCGGAATTAAATAGAAAAGGCACAATGCCGACTTAAGTACAAGAAGACTGACTCTTCTTACTGTGTATGTTTGAACCATTCCTGTGACACTATTTACAGATTCCGATGCTTCACTTCAGGTTTACTGTATCCCTCTGACCTTCTTATTGACGATGAAACACAGAAATTGCATCGGAATTAAATAGAAAAGGCACAATGCCGACTTAAGTACAAGAAGACTGACTCTTCCTACTGTTTATGTTTTGAACCATTCCTGTGGCACTAGTTATAGATTCCGATGCTTCACTTCAGGTTTACTGTATCCCTTGGACCTTCTTATTGACGATGAAACACAGAAATTGCATCGGAATTAAATAGAAAAGGCACAATGCCGACTTTAGTACAAGAAGACTGACACTTCCTACTCTCTATGATTTGAACCATTCCTGTGACACTAGTTATAGATTCTGAGGCTTCACTTCAGGCTTATTGTATCCCTCTGACCATCTTTTTTACGATGAAACACAGAAATTGCATCGGAATTAATTAGAAAAGGCACAATGCCGACTTAAGTACAAGAAGACTGACTCTTCTTAATGACTATGTTTTGAACCGTTCCTGTGACACTAGTTATAGATTACGATGATTCACGCCAGGTTTACTGTATCATTTGGACCCTCTTATTGACGATGAAACACAGAAATTGCATCGGAATTAAATAGAAAAGACACAATGCCGACTTAAGTACAAGAAGTCTGACTCCTCTTACTATGTTTGGAACCATTCCTGTGACACTAGTTATAGATTCCGATGCTTCACTTCAGGTTTACTGTATCCCTTTGACCTTCTTATTGACGATGAAACACAGAAATGGCATCGGAAATAAATACAAAAGGCACGATGCCGACTTAAGTACATGTAGACTGAATCTTCCTACTGTCTATGTTTTGAACCATTCCTGTGGCACTAGTTACGGATTCCGATGCTTCACTTCAGGTTTACTGTATCCCTTGGATCTTCTTATTGACGAAGATACACAGAGAGTGCATCGGAGTTAAATATAAAAGGCACAATGCCGACTTAAGTACAAGAAGACTGACTCTTCCTACTGTCTTTGTTTTGAACCATTCCTGTGGCACTAGTTATAGATTCCGATGCTTCACTTCAGGTTTACTGTATCCCCTATACGTTCTTATTGACGATGAAACACAGAAATTGCATCGGATTAAACAGAAACGGCACAAAGCCGACTTAAGTACAAGAAGACTGACTCTTCTTACTGACTATGCTTTGAACCATTCCTGTGACACTACTTATAGATTACGATGATTCACGTAAGGTTTACTGTATCATTTGGACCCTCTTATTGACGATGAAACACAGAAATTGGATCGGAATTAAATAGAAAAGGCACAATGCCGACTTAAGTACAAGAAGACTGACTCTTCCTACTGTCTTTGTTTTGAACCATTCCTGTGGCAGTAGTTATAGATTCCGATGCTTCACTTCAGGTTTTCTATATCCCTTGGACCTTCTTATTGACGATGAAACACAGAAATTGCATCGGTATTAAATAGAAAAGGCACAATGCCGACTTTAGTACAAGAAGACTGACACGTCCTACTGTCTATGTTTTCAACCATTCCTGTGTCACTAGTTACAGGTTCTTATGCTTCACTTCAGGTTTACTGTATCCCTCTGACCTTCTCTTTTACGATGAAACACAGAAATTGCACCGGAATTTATTAGCAAAGGCACAATGCCGACTTAAGTACAAGAAGCCTGACTCTTCCTACTGTCTATGTTTTGAACGATTCCTGTGACATTAATTATAGATTCCGATGCTTCACTTCAGGTTTACTGTATCCCTCTGACCTTCTTTTAGACGATGAAACACAGAAATTGCATCAGAATTAAATACAAAAGGCACAATTCCGACTTAAGTACAAGAAGACTGACTCTTCTTACTGTCTATGTTTTGAACCATTCCTGTGACACTTGTTATAGATTCCGAAGCTTCACTTCAGGTTTACTCTATCACCTGGACCTTCTTATTGACGATGAAACACAGAAATTGCATCGGAACTAAATACAAAAGGCACAAGGCCGACTTAAATAGAGGAAGACTGACTCTTCCTACTGTCTATGTTTTGAACGATTCCTGTGACATTAGTTATAGATTCCGATGCTTCACTTCAGGTTTACTGTATCCCTTGAACCTTCTTATTGACGATGAAACACAGAAATTGCATCTGAATTAAATACAAAAGGCACAATGCCGACTTAAGTACAAGATGACTGACTCTTCTTACTGACTATGTTTTGTACCATTCCTGTGTCACTAGTTATAGATTCTTATGCATCACTTCAGGTTTACTGTTTCCCTCTGACCATCTTATTGAAGATGAAACACAGAAATTGCATCGTAAATAACTACAAAATGTACGATGCCGACATAAGTGCATGTAGACTGTATCTTTCTTCTGTTTATGTTTTGAACCATTCCTGTGGCACTTGTTATGGATTCCGATGCTTCATTTCAGGTTTACTGTATCCCTCGGATCTTCTTATTGACGATGAAACACAGATAGTGCTTCGGAGTTAAATACAAAAGGCACAATGCCGACTTAAGTACAAGATGACTCACTCTTCTTACTGACTATGTTTTGAACCATTCCTGTGACACTAGTTATAGATTCCGATGCTTCACTTCAGGCTTACTGTATCCCTCTGACCTTCTTATTGGCGATGAAACACAGAAATTGCATCGGAATTAAATACAAAAGGCACTATGCGGAGTTAAGTACAGAAAGACTGTCTCTTCTTTTTGTCTATGCTTTGAACCATTCCTGTGACACTAGTTATAGATTCCGATGCTTCACTTCAGGTTTACTGTATCCCTTGGACGTTCTTATTGACGATGAAACACAGAAATTGCCTCGGAATTAAATACAAAAGGCACAATGCCGATTTAAGTACAAGAAGACTGACCCTTCTTACTGTCTATGTTTGAACCATTCCTGTGACACTAGTTATAGATTCCGATGCTTCACTTCAGGTTTACTGTATCCCTCTGACCTTCTTATTGACGATGAAACACAGATATTGCATAGGAATTAAATAGAAAAAGCACATTGCCGACTTAAGTACATGACGGCTGACTCTTATTACTGTCTATGTTTTGAACCATTCCTGTGACATTAGTTATAGATTCCGATGATTCACTTCAGGTTTACTTTATCCCTCTGACCTTCTTATTAACGATGAAACACAGAAATTGCATCGGAAATAAATACAAAAGGCACGATGCCGACTTAAGTACATGTAGACTGAATCTTCCTACTCTCTATGTTTTGAACCATTCCTGTGGCACTAGTTATGGATTCCGATGCTTCAATTCAGGTTTACTGTATCCCTTGGATCTTCTTATTGACGAAGATACACAGAGAGTGCATCGGAGTTAAATATAAAAGGCACAATGCCGGCTTAAGTACAAGAAGACTAACTCTTCCTACTGTCTATGTTTTGAACCATTCCTGTGACACTAGTTATAGATTCCGATGCTTCACTACAGGTTTACTGTATCCCTCTGACCTTCTTTTTGACGATGAAACACAGAAATTGCATCGGAATTAAATAGAAAAGGCACAATGCCGAATTAAGTACAAGAAGACTGACTCTTCTTACTGTCTATGTTTTGAACAATTCCTGTGACACTAGTTATAGATTCCGATCCTTCACTTCAGATCTACTGTATCCCTTGGACCTTCTTTTGACGATGAAACACAGAAATTGCATCGGAATTGAATACAAAATGCACAATGACGACTTAAGTACAAGAAGACTGACTCTTATTACTGAGTATGCTTTGAACCATTCCTGTGACACTAGTTATAGATTGCGATGCTTCACTTCAGGTTTACTCTATCACTAGGACCTTCTTATTGACGATGAAACACAGAAATTGCATCGGAACTAAATACAAAAGGCACAAGGCCGACTTAAATAGAAGAAGACTGACTCTTCCTACTGTCTATGTTTTGAACGATTCCTGTGACATTAGTTATAGATTCCGATGCTTCACTTCAGGTTTACTGTATCCCTTGGACCTTCTTATTGACGATGAAACACAGAAATTGCATCTGAATTAAATACAAAAGGCACAATGCCGACTAAAGTACAAGATGACTAACTCTTCTTACTGACTATGTTTTGAACCATTCCTGTGTCACTAGTTATAGATTCTTATGCATCACTTCAGGTTTACTGTATCCCTCTGACCATCTTATTGAAGATGAAACACAGAAATTTCATCGTAAATAAATACAAAAGGTACGATGCCGACATAAGTGCATGTAGACTGTATCTTCCTTCTTTTTATGTTTTGAACCATTCCTGTGGCACTTGTTATGGATTCCGATGCTTCATTTCAGGTTTACTGTATCCCTCGGATCTTCTTATTGACGATGAAACACAGATAGTGCTTCGGAGTTAAATACAAAAGGCACAATGCCGACTTAAGTACAAGATGACTCACTCTTCTTACTGACTATGTTTTGAACCATTCCTGTGACACTAGTTATAGATTCCGATGCTTCACTTCAGGCTTACTGTATCCCTCTGACCTTCTTATTGGCGATGAAACACAGAAATTGCATCGGAATTAAATACAAAAGGCACTATGCGGAGTTAAGTACAGAAAGACTGTCTCTTCTTTTTGTCTATGCTTTGAACCATTCCTGTGACACTAGTTATAGATTCCGATGCTTCACTTCAGGTTTACTGTATCCCTTGGACGTTCTTATTGACGATGAAACACAGAAATTGCCTCGGAATTAAATACAAAAGGCACAATGCCGATTTAAGTACAAGAAGACTGGCCCTTCTTACTGTCTATGTTTGAACCATTCCTGTGACACTAGTTATAGATTCCGATGCTTCACTTCAGGTTTACTGTATCCCTCTGACCTTCTTATTGACGATGAAACACAGATATTGCATCGGAATTAAATAGAAAAAGCACAATGCCGACTTAAGTACATGACGGCTGACTCTTATTACTGTCTATGTTTTGAACCATTCCTGTGACATTAGTTATAGATTCCGATGATTCACTTCAGGTTTACTTTATCCCTCTGACCTTCTTATTAACGATGAAACACAGAAATTGCATCGGAAATAAATACAAAAGGCACGATGCCGACTTAAGTACATGTAGACTGAATCTTCCTACTCTCTATGTTTTGAACCATTCCTGTGGCACTAGTTATGGATTCCGATGCTTCAATTCAGGTTTACTGTATCCCTTGGATCTTCTTATTGACGAAGATACACAGAGAGTGCATCGGAGTTAAATATAAAAGGCACAATGCCGGCTTAAGTACAAGAAGACTAACTCTTCTTACTGTCTATGTTTTGAACCATTCCTGTGACACTAGTTATAGATTCCGATGCTTCACTACAGGTTTACTGTATCCCTCTGACCTTCTTTTTGACGATGAAACACAGAAATTGCATCGGAATTAAATAGAAAAGGCACAATGCCGAATTAAGTACAAGAAGACTGACTCTTCATACTGTCTATGTTTTGAACAATTCCTGTGACACTAGTTATAGATTCCGATCCTTCACTTCAGATTTACTGTATCCCTTGGACCTTCTTTTGACGATGAAACACAGAAATTGCATCGGAATTGAATACAAAAGGCACAATGCCGACTTAAGTACAAGAAGACTGACTCTTCGTACTGACTATATTTGAACCATTCCTGTTACACTAGTTATAGATTCCGATGATTCACTTCAGGTTTACTGTATCCCTCTGACCTTCTTATTGATGATGAAACACAGAAATTGCATCGGATTAAATAGAAAAGGCACAAAGCCGACTTAAGTACAAGAAGACTGACTCTTCTTAATGACTATGTTTTGAACCATTCCTGTGACACTAGTTATAGATTACGATGATTCACGTCAGGTTTACTGTATCATTTGGAGCCTCTTATTGAAGATGAAACACAGAAATTGCATCGGAATTAAATAGAAAAGACACAATGCCGACTTAAGTACAAGAAGTCTGACTCCTCTTACTATGTTTGCAACCATTCCTGTGACACTAGTTATAGATTCCGATGCTTCACTTCAGGTTAACTGTATCCCTCTGACCTTCGTATTGTCGATGAAACACAGATATTGCATCGGAATTCAATAGAAAAGGCACAATGCCGACTTCACTACAAGAAGACTGACTCTTCTTACTGACTATGTTATGAACCATTCCTGTGACACTAGTTATAGATTCCGATGCTTCACTTCAGGTTTACTGTATCCCTCTGACCTTCTTATTGATGATGAAACACAGAAATTGCATCGGAATTAAATAGAAAAGGTAAATGCCGACTTAAGTACAAGAAGAATGACTTTTCTTACTGTCTATGTTTTGAACCATTCCTGTGACACTATTTACAGATTCCGATGCTTCACTTCAGGTTTACTGTATCCCTCTGACCTTCTTATTGACGATGAAACACAGAAATTGCATCGGAATTAAATAGAAAAGGCACAATGCCGACTTAAGTACAAGAAGACTGACTCTTCCTACTGTCTATGTTTTGAACCATTCCTGAGACACTATTTACAGATTCCGATGCTTCACTTCAGGTTTACTGTATCCCTCTGACCTTCGTATTGACGATGAAACACAGAAATTGCATCGGAATTAAATAGAAAAGGCACAATGCCGACTTAAGTACAAGAAGACTGACTCTTCTTACTGTGTATGTTTTGAACCATTCCTGTGACACTATTTACAGATTCCGATGCTTCACTTCAGGTTTACTGTATCCCTCTGACCTACTTATTGACGATGAAACACAGAAATTGCATCGGAATTAAATAGAAAAGGCACAATGCCGACTTAAGTACAAGAAGACTGACTCTTCCTACTGTCTATGTTTTGAACCATTCCTGTGGCACTAGTTATAGATTCCGATGCTTCACTTCAGGTTTACTGTATCCCTTGGACCTTCTTATTGATGATGAAACACAGAAATTGCATCGGAATTAAATAGAAAAGGCACAATGCCGACTTTAGTACAAGAAGACTGACACTTCCTACTGTCTATGATTTGAACCATTCCTGTGACACTAGTTATAGATTATAATGATTCACGCCGGGTTTACTGTATCATTTGGACCCTCTTATTGACGATGAAACACAGAAATTGCATCGGAATTAAATAGAAAAGGCACAAAGCCGACTTAAGTACAAGAAGACTGACTCTTCTTAATGACTATGTTTTGAACCATTCCTGTGACACTAGTTATAGATTACGATGATTCACGTAAGGTTTACTGTATCATTTGGACCCTCTTATTGACGATGAAACACAGAAATTGCATCGGAATTAAATAGAAAAGACACAATGCCGACTTAAGTACAAGAAGACTGACTCTTCTTACTGTCTATGTTTTGAACGATTCCTGTGACATTAAATATAGATTGCGATGCTTCACTTCAGGTTTACTGTATCCCTCTGGCCTTCTTTTTGACGATGAAAAACAGAAATTGCATCGGAGTAAAATACAAAAGGCACAATTCCGACTTAAGTACAAGAAGACTGACTCTTCGTACTGACTATGTTTTGAACCATTCCTGTGACACTAGTTATAGATTCCGATGCTTCACTTCAGGTTTACTGTATCCGTTGGACCTTCTTATTGACGATGAAACACAGAAATTTTATCGGAATTGAATACAAATGGCACAATGCCGACTTAAGTACAAGAAGACTGACTCTTCTTACTGAGTATGCTTTGAACCATTCCTGTGACACTAGTTATAGATTGCGATGCTTCTCTTCAGGTTTACTCTATCACTAGGACCTTCTTATTGACGATGAAACACAGAAATTGCATCGGAATTAAATAGAAAAGGCACAATGCCGACTTAAGTACAAGAAGACTGACTCTTCTTACTGTGTATGTTTTGAACCATTCCTGTGACACTATTTACAGATTCCGATGCTTCACTTCAGGTTTACTGTATCCCTCTGACCTTCTTATTGACGATGAAACACTCAATTGCATCGGAATTAAATAGAAAAGGCACAATGCCGACTTAAGTACAAGAAGACTGCCTCTTCCTACTGTCTATGTTTTGAACCATTCCTGTGACACTACTTACAGATTCCGATGCTTCACTTCAGGTTTACTGTATCCCTCTGACCTTCGTATTGACGATGAAACACAGAAATTGCATCGGAATTAAATAGAAAAGGCACAATGCCGACTTAAGTACAAGAAGACTGACTCTTCTTACTGTGTATGTTTTGAACCATTCCTGTGACACTATTTACAGATTCCGATGCTTCACTTCAGGTTTACTGTATCCCTCTGACCTTCTTATTGACGATGAAACACAGAAATTGCATCGGAATTAAATAGAAAAGGCACAATGCCGACTTAAGTACAAGAAGACTGACTCTTCCTACTGTCTATGTTTTGAACCATTCCTGTGGCACTAGTTATAGATTCCGATGCTTCACTTCAGGTTTACTGTATCCCTTGGACCTTCTTATTGACGATGAAACACAGAAATTGCATCGGAATTAAATAGAAAAGGCACAATGCCCACTTTAGTACAAGAAGACTGACACTTCCTACTGTCTATGATTTGAACCATTCCTGTGACACTAGTTATAGATTACGATGATTCACGCCAGGTTTACTGTATCATTTGGACCTTCTTATTGACGATGAAACACAGAAATTGCATCGGAATTAAATAGAAAAGACACAATGCCGACTTAAGTACAAGAAGACTGACTCTTCTTACTGACTATGTTATGAACCATTCCTGTGACACTAGTTATAGATTCCAATGCTTCACTTCAGGTTTACTGTATCCCTCTGACCTTCTTATTGATGATGAAACACAGAAATTGCATCGGAATTAAATAGAAAAGGCACAATGCCGACTTAAGTACAAGAAGACTCACTCTTCTTTCTGTCTATGCTTTGAACCATTCCTGTTACACTATTTACAGATTCCGATGCTTCACTTCAGGTTTACTGTATCCCTCTGACCTTCTTATTGACGATGAAACACAGAAATTGCATCGGAATTAAATAGAAAAGGCACAATAACGACTTAAGTACAAGAAGACTGACTCTTCCTACTGTCTATGTTTTGAACGATTCCTGTGACATTAAATATAGATTGCGATGCTTCACTTCAGGTTTACTGTATCCCTCTGACCTTCTTTTTGACGATGAAAAACAGAAATTGCATCGGAATTAAATACAAAAGGCACCATTCAGACTTAAGTACAACAAGACTGACTCTTCGTACTGACTATGTTTTGAACCATTCCTGTGACACTAGTTATAGATTCCGATGCTTCACTTCAGGTTTACTGTATCCGTTGGACCTTCTTATTGACGATGAAACATAGAAATTTCATCGGAATTGAATACAAAAGGCACAATGCCGACTTAAGTACAAGAAGACTGACTCTTCTTACTGAGTATGCTTTGAACCACTCCTGTGACACTAGTTATAGATTGCGATGCTTCTGTTCAGGCTTACTCTATCACTAGGACCTTCTTATTGACGATGAAACACAGAAATTGCATCGGAACTAAATACAAAAGGCACAAGGCCGACTTAAGTAGAAGAAGACTGACTCTTCCTACTGTCTATGATTTGAACGATTCCTGTGACATTAGTTATAGATTCCGATGCTTCACTTCAGGTTTACTGTATCCCTTGGATCTTCGTATTGACGATGAAACACAGATATTGCATCGGAATTAAATAGAAAAAGCACAATGCCGACTTAGGTACATGAATGCTGACTCTTCTTACTGTCTATGTTTTGAACCATTCCTGTGACGCTAGTTACAGATTCCGATGTTTCACTTCAGGTTTACTGTATCCCTCTGACCTTCTTTTTGACGATGAAACACAGAAATTGCATCGGAATTAAATAGAAAAGGCACAATGCCGACTTAAGTACAAGAAGACTGACTCTTCCTACTGTCTATGCTTTGAACCACTCCTGTGACACTAGTTACAGATTCCGATGCTTCACTTCAGGTTTACTGTATCCCTCTGACCTTCCTTTTGACGATGAAACAAAGAAATTGCATCGGAATTAAATGCTAAAGGCACAATGCCGACTTAAGTACAAGAAATCTGACTCTTCCTACTGTCTATGTTTTGAACGATTCCTGTGACATTAGTTATAGATTCTGATGCTTCAGTTCAGGTTTACTGTATCCCTTGGACCTTCTTATTGACGATGAAACACAGAAATTGCATCGGAATTAAATAGAAAAGGCACAATGCCGACTTAAGTACAAGAAGACTGACTCTTCCTACTGTCTATGCTTTGAACCATTCCTGTGGCACTTGTTTTAGATTCCGATGCTTCATTTCAGGTTTACTGTATCCCTTGGACCTTCTTATTGACGATGAAACACAGAAATTGCATCTGAATTAAATACAAAAAGCACAATGCCGACTTAAGTACATGAAGACTGACTCTCCTTACTGACTATGTTTTGAATCATTCCTGTGACACTAGTTATAGATTCTTATGCTTCACTTCAGGTTTACTGTATCCCTCTGACCTTTTTCTTGACGATGAAACACAGAAATTGCATCGGAAATAAATAAAAAAGGCCCGATGCCGACTAAAGTTCATGTAGACTGAATCTTCCTACTGTCTATGTTTTGAACCATTCCTGTGGCACTTCTTATAGATTCCGATGCTTCATTTCAGGTTTACTGTATCCCTTGGATCTTCTTATTGTCGATGAAACACAGATATTGCATCGGAATAAAATAGAAAATGCACAATGCCGACTTAAGTACAAGAAGACTGACTCCTCTTACTTACTATGTTATGAACCATTCCTGTGACACTAGTTATAGATTCCGATGCTTCACTTCAGGTTTACTGTATCCCTCTGACCTTCTTATTGATGATGAAACACAGAAATTGCATCGGAATTAAATAGAGAAGGCACAATGCCGACTTAACTACAAGAAGACTGACTCTTCTTACTGTCTATGTTTTGAACCATTCCTGTGACACTAATTACAGAATCCGATGCTTCACTTCAGGTTTACTGTATCCCTCTGACCTTCTTATTGACGATGAAACACAGAAATTGCATCGGAATTAAATAGAAAAGGCACAATGCCGACTTAAGTACAAGAAGACTGACTCTTCCTACTGTCTATGCTTTGAACCATTCCTGTGGCACTTGTTATAGATTCCGATGCTTCATTTCAGGTTTACTGTATCCCTTGGATCTTCTTATTGACAATGAAACACAGATAGTGCTTCGGAGTTAAATACAAAAGGCACAATGCCGACTTAAGTACAAGATGACTGATTCTTCTTACTGACTATGTTTTGAACCATTCCTGTGACACTAGTTATAGATTCCGATGCTTCAGTTCAGGTTTACTGTATCCCTCTGACCTTCTTATTGGCGATGAAACACAGAAATTGCATCGGAATTAAATACAAAAGGCACTATGCGGACCTAAGTACAAGAAGACTGACTCTTCTTTTTGTCTATGTTTTGAACCATTCCTGTGACACTAGTTATAGATTCCGATGCTTCACTTCAGGTTTACTGTATCCCTTGGACCTTCTCATTGACGATGAAACACAGAAATTGAATCGGATTTAAATACAAAAGGCACAATGCCGACTTAAGTTTAAGAAGACTGACCCTTCTTACTGTCTATGTTTGAACCATTCCTGTGACACTAGTTACAGATTCCGATGCTTCACTTCAGGTTTACTGCATCCCTCTGACCTTCTTATTGACGATGAAACACAGATATTGCATCGGAATTAAATAGAAAAAGCACAATGCCGACTTAAGTACATGATGGCTGACTCTTCTTACTGTCTATGTTTGAACCATTCCTGTGACGCTAGTTACAGATTCCGATGTTTCACTTCAGGTTTACTGTATCCCTCTGACCTTCATATTGACGATGAAACACAGAAATTGCATCGGAATTAAATGCAAAATGCACAATGCCGACTTAAGTACAAGAAGACTGACTCTTCCTACTGTCTATGTTTTGAACCATTCCTGCGACACTAGTTATAGATTCCGATGCTTCACTTCAGGTTTACTGTTTCCCTTGGACCTTCTCACTGACGATGAAACACAGAAATTGCATCGGAATTAAATAGAAAAGGCACAATGCCGACTTTAGTACAAGAAGACTGACTCTTCCTACTGTCTATGTTTTGAACCACTCCTGTGACACTAGTTACAGATTCCGATGCTTCACTTCAGGTTTACTGTATCCCTCTGACCTTCCTTTTGACGATGAAACACAGAAATTGCATCGGAATTAAATACTAAAGGCACAATGTCGACTTAAGTACAAGAAGTCTGACTCTTCCTACTGTCTATGTTTTGAACGATTCCTGTGACATTAGTTATAGATTCCGATGCTTCAGTTCAGGTTTACTGTATCCCTTGGACCTTCTTATTGACGATGAAACACAGAAATTGCATCTGAATTAAATACAAAAAGCACAATGCCGACTTATGTACAAGAAGACTGACTCTCCTTACTGACTATGATTTGAACCATTCCTGTGACACTAGTTCTAGATTCTTATGCTTCACTTCAGGTTTACTGTATCCCTCTGACCTTTTTCTTGACGATGAAACACAGAAATTGCATCTGAATTAAATAGAAAAGGCACAATGCCGACTTAAGTACAAGAAGACTGCCTCTTCCTACTGTCTATGTTTTGAACCATTCCTGTGACACTATTTACAGATTCCGATGCTTCACTTCAGGTTTACTGTATCCCTCTGACCTTCGTATTGACGATGAAACACAGAAATTGCATCGGAATTAAATAGAAAAGGCACAATGCCGACTTAAGTACAAGAAGACTGACTCTTCTTACTGTGTATGTTTTGAACCATTCCTGTGACACTATTTACAGATTCCGATGCTTCACTTCAGGTTTACTGTATCCCTCTGACCTTCTTATTGACGATGAAACACAGAAATTGCATCGGAATTAAATAGAAAAGGCACAATGCCGACTTAAGTACAAGAAGACTGACTCTTCCTACTGTCTATGCTTTGAACCATTCCTGTGGCACTAGTTATAGATTCCGATGCTTCACTTCAGGTTTACTGTATCCCTTGGACCTTCCTATTGACGATGAAACACAGAAATTGCATCGGAATTAAATAGAAAAGGCACAATGCCCACTTTAGTACAAGAAGACTGACACTTCCAACTGTCTATGATTTGAACCATTCCTGTGACACTAGTTATAGATTACGATGATTCACGCCAGGTTTACTGTATCATTTGGACCTTCTTATTGACGATGAAACACAGAAATTGCATCGGAATTAAATAGAAAAGACACAATGCCGACTTAAGTACAAGAAGTCTGACTCCTCTTACTATGTTTGGAGCCATTCCTGTGACACTAGTTATAGATTCCGATGCTTCACTTCAGGTTTACTGTATCCCTTTGACCTTCTTATTGACGATGAAACACAGAAATTGCATCGGAATTAAATAGAAAAGGCACAAAGCCGACTTAAGAACAAGAAGACTGACTCTTCTTAATGACTATGTTTTGAACCATTCCTGTGACACTAGTTATAGATTACGATGATTCACGTAAGGTTTACTGTATCATTTGGACCCTCTTATTGACGATGAAACACAGAAATTGCATCGGAATTAAATAGAAAAGACACAATGCCGGCTTAAGTACAAGAAGTCTGATTCCTCTTACTATGATTGGAACCATTCCTGTGACACTAGTTATAGATTCCGATGCTTCACTTCAGGTTAACTGTATCCCTCTGACCTTCGTATTGTCGATGAAACACAGATATTGCATCGGAATTAAATTGAAAAGGCACAATGCCGACTTAAGTACAAGAAGACTGACTCTTCTTACTGACTATGTTATGAACCATTCCTGTGACACTAGTTATAGATTCCAATGCTTCACTTCAGGTTTACTGTATCCCTCTGACCTTCTTATTGATGATGAAATACAGAAATTGCATCGGAATTAAATAGAAAAGGCACAATGCCGACTTAAGTACAAGAAGACTCACTCTTCTTTCTGTCTATGCTTTGAACCATTCCTGCGACACTATTTACAGATTCCGATGCTTCACTTCAGGTTTACTGTATCCCTCTGACCTTCTTATTGACGATGAAACACAGAAATTGCATCGGAATTAAATAGAAAAGGCACAATAACGACTTAAGTACAAGAAGACTGACTCTTCCTACTGTCTATGTTTTGAACGATTCCTGTGACATTAAATATAGATTGCGATGCTTCACTTCAGGTTTACTGTATCCCTCTGACCTTCTTTTTGACGATGAAAAACAGAAATTGCATCGGAATTAAATAGAAAAGGCACAATGCCGACTTAAGTACAAGAAGACTGACTCTTCTTACTGAGTATGCTTTGAACCATTCCTGTGACACTAGTTATAGATTGCGATGCTTCTCTTCAGGCTTACTCTATCACTAGGACCTTCTTATTGACGATGAAACACAGAAATTGCATCGGAACTAAATACAAAAGGCACAAGGCCGACTTAAGTAGAAGAAGACTGACTCTTCCTACTGTCTATGATTTGAACGATTCCTGTGACATTAGTTATAGATTCCGATGCTTCACTTCAGGTTTACTGTATCCCTTGGATCTTCGTATGGACGATGAAACACAGATATTGCATCGGAATTAAATAGAAAAAGCACAATGCCGACTTAGGTACATGAATACTGACTCTTCTTACTGTCTATGTTTTGAACCATTCCTGTGACACTAATTACAGATTCCGATGCTTCACTTCAGGTTTACTGTATCCCTCTGACCTTCTTATTGACGATGAAACACAGAAATTGCATCGGAATTAAATAGAAAAGGCACAATGCCGACTTAAGTACAAGAAGACTGACTCTTCCTACTGTCTATGCTTTGAACCATTCCTGTGGCACTTGTTATAGATTCCGATGCTTCATTTCAGGTTTACTGTATCCCTTGGATCTTCTTATTGACAATGAAACACAGATAGTGCTTCGGAGTTAAATACAAAAGGCACAATGCCGACTTAAGTACAAGATGACTGATTCTTCTTACTGACTATGTTTTGAACCATTCCTGTGACACTAGTTATAGATTCCGATGCTTCAGTTCAGGTTTACTGTATCCCTCTGACCTTCTTATTGGCGATGAAACACAGAAATTGCATCGGAATTAAATACAAAAGGCACTATGCGGACCTAAGTACAAGAAGACTGACTCTTCTTTTTGTCTATGTTTTGAACCATTCCTGTGACACTAGTTATAGATTCCGATGCTTCACTTCAGGTTTACTGTATCCCTTGGACCTTCTCATTGACGATGAAACACAGAAATTGCCTCGGATTTAAATACAAAAGGCACAATGCCGACATAAGTACAAGAAGACTGACCCTTCTTACTGTCTATGTTTGAACCATTCCTGTGACACTAGTTATAGATTCCGATGCTTCACTTCAGGTTTACTGCATCCCTCTGACCTTCTTATTGACGATGAAACACAGATATTGCATCGGAATTAAATAGAAAAAGCACAATGCCGACTTAAGTACATGAAGGCTGACTCTTCTTACTGTCTATGTTTGAACCATTCCTGTGACGCTAGATACAGATTCCGATGTTTCACTTCAGGTTTACTGTATCCCTCTGACCTTCATATTGACGATGAAACACAGAAATTGCATCGGAATTAAATGCAAAATGCACAATGCCGACTTAAGTACAAGAAGACTGACTCTTCCTACTGTCTATGTTTTGAACCATTCCTGTGACACTAGTTATAGATTCCGATGCTTCACTTCAGGTTTACTGTTTCCCTTGGACCTTCTCACTGACGATGAAACACAGAAATTGCATCGGAATTAAATAGAAAAGGCACAATGCCGACTTTAGTACAAGAAGACTGACTCTTCCTACTGACTATGTTTTGAACCACTCCTGTGACACTAGTTACAGATTCCGATGCTTCACTTCAGGTTTACTGTATCCCTCTGACCTTCCTTTTGACGATGAAACACAGAAATTGCATCGGAATTAAATACTAAAGGCACAATGTCGACTTAAGTACAAGAAGTCTGACTCTTCCTACTGTCTATGTTTTGAACGATTCCTGTGACATTAGTTATAGATTCCGATGCTTCAGTTCAGGTTTACTGTATCCCTTGGACCTTCTTATTGACGATGAAACACAGAAATTGCATCTGAATTAAATACAAAAAGCACAATGCCGACTTATGTACAAGAAGACTGACTCTCCTTACTGACTATGATTTGAACCATTCCTGTGACACTAGTTCTAGATTCTTATGCTTCACTTCAGGTTTACTGTATCCCTCTGACCTTTTTCTTGACGATGAAACACAGAAATTGCATCTGAATTAAATAGAAAAGGCACAATGCCGACTTAAGTACAAGAAGACTGCCTCTTCCTACTGTCTATGTTTTGAACCATTCCTGTGACACTATTTACAGATTCCGATGCTTCACTTCAGGTTTACTGTATCCCTCTGACCTTCGTATTGACGATGAAACACAGAAATTGCATCGGAATTAAATAGAAAAGGCACAATGCCGACTTAAGTACAAGAAGACTGACTCTTCTTACTGTGTATGTTTTGAACCATTCCTGTGACACTATTTACAGATTCCGATGCTTCACTTCAGGTTTACTGTATCCCTCTGACCTTCTTATTGACGATGAAACACAGAAATTGCATCGGAATTAAATAGAGAAGGCACAATGCCGACTTAAGTACAAGAAGGCTGACTCTTCCTACTGTCTATGTTTTGAACCATTCCTGTGGCACTAGTTATAGATTCCGATGCTTCACTTCAGGTTTACTGTATCCCTTGGACCTTCTTATTGACGATGAAACACAGAAATTGCATCGGAATTAAATAGAAAAGGCACAATGCCCACTTTAGTACAAGAAGACTGACACTTCCAACTGTCTATGATTTGAACCATTCCTGTGACACTAGTTATAGATTACGATGATTCACGCCAGGTTTACTGTATCATTTGGACCTTCTTATTGACGATGAAACACAGAAATTGCATCGGAATTAAATAGAAAAGACACAATGCCGACTTAAGTACAAGAAGTCTGACTCCTCTTACTATGTTTGGAGCCATTCCTGTGACACTAGTTATAGATTCCGATGCTTCACTTCAGGTTTACTGTATCCCTTTGACCTTCTTATTGACGATGAAACACAGAAATTGCATCGGAATTAAATAGAAAAGGCACAAAGCCGACTTAAGAACAAGAAGACTGACTCTTCTTAATGACTATGTTTTGAACCATTCCTGTGACACTAGTTATAGATTACGATGATTCATGTAAGGTTTACTGTATCATTTGGACCCTCTTATTGACGATGAAACACAGAAATTGCATCGGAATTAAATAGAAAAGACACAATGCCGGCTTAAGTACAAGAAGTCTGATTCCTCTTACTATGATTGGAACCATTCCTGTGACACTAGTTATGGATTCCGATGCTTCACTTCAGGTTAACTGTATCCCTCTGACCTTCGTATTGTCGATGAAACACAGATATTGCATCGGAATTAAATTGAAAAGGCACAATGCCGACTTAAGTACAAGAAGACTGACTCTTCTTACTGACTATATTATGAACCATTCCTGTGACACTAGTTATAGATTCCAATGCTTCACTTCAGGTTTACTGTATCCCTCTGACCTTCTTATTGATGATGAAACACAGAAATTGCATTGGAATTAAATAGAAAAGGCACAATGCCGACTTAAGTACAAGAAGACTCACTCTTCTTTCTGTCTATGCTTTGAACCATTCCTGTGACACTATTTACAGATTCCGATGCTTCACTTCAGGTTTACTGTATCCCTCTGACCTTCTTATTGACGATGAAACACAGAAATTGCATCGGAATTAAATAGAAAAGGCACAATAACGACTTAAGTACAAGAAGACTGACTCTTCCTACTGTCTATGTTTTGAACGATTCCTGTGACATTAAATATAGATTGCGATGCTTCACTTCAGGTTTACTGTATCCCTCTGACCTTCTTTTTGACGATGAAAAACAGAAATTGCATCGGAATTAAATAGAAAAGGCACAATGCCGACTTAAGTACAAGAAGACTGACTCTTCTTACTGAGTATGCTTTGAACCATTCCTGTGACACTAGTTATAGATTGCGATGCTTCTCTTCAGGCTTACTCTATCACTAGGACCTTCTTATTGACGATGAAACACAGAAATTGCATCGGAACTAAATACAAAAGGCACAAGGCCGACTTAAGTAGAAGAAGACTGACTCTTCCTACTGTCTATGATTTGAACGATTCCTGTGACATTAGTTATAGATTCCGATGCTTCACTTCAGGTTTACTGTATCCCTTGGATCTTCGTATTGACGATGAAACACAGATATTGCATCGGAATTAAATAGAAAAAGCACAATGCCGACTTAGGTACATGAATGCTGACTCTTCTTACTGTCTATGTTTTGAACCATTCCTGTGACGCTAGTTACAGATTCCGATGTTTCACTTCAGGTTTACTGTATCCCTCTGACCTTCTTTTTGACGATGAAACACAGAAATTGCATCGGAATTAAATAGAAAAGGCACAAAGCCGACTTAAGTACAAGAAGACTGACTCTTCCTACTGTCTATGCTTTGAACCACTCCTGTGACACTAGTTACAGATTCCGATGCTTCACTTCAGGTTTACTGTATCCCTCTGACCTCCCTTTTGACGATGAAACAAAGAAATTGCATCGGAATTAAATGCTAAAGGCACAATGCCGACTTAAGTACAAGAAATCTGACTCTTCCTATTGTCTATGTTTTGAACGTTTCCTGTGACATTAGTTATAGATTCTGATGCTTCAGTTCAGGTTTACTGTATCCCTTGGACCTTCTTATTGACGATGAAACACAGAAATTGCATCGGAATTAAATAGAAAAGGCACAATGCCGACTTAAGTACAAGAAGACTGACTCTTCCTACTGTCTATGCTTTGAACCATTCCTGTGGCACTTGTTATAGATTCCGATGCTTCATTTCAGGTTTACTGTATCCCTTGGACCTTCTTATTGACGATGAAACACAGAAATTGCATCTGAATTAAATACAAAAAGCACAATGCCGACTTAAGTACATGAAGACTGACTCTCCTTACTGACTATGTTTTGAACCATTCCTGTGACACTAGTTATAGATTCTTATGCTTCACTTCAGGTTTACTGTATCCCTCTGACCTTTTTCTTGACGATGAAACACAGAAATTGCACCGGAAATAAATAAAAAAGGCCCGATGCCGACTAAAGTTCATGTAGACTGAATCTTCCTACTGTCTATGTTTTGAACCCTTCCTGTGGCACTTCTTATAGATTCCGATGCTTCATTTCAGGTTTACTGTATCCCTTGGATCTTCTTATTGTCGATGAAACACAGATATTGCATCGGAATAAAATAGAAAATGCACAATGCCGACTTAAGTACAAGAAGACTGACTCCTCTTACTTACTATGTTATGAACCATTCCTGTGACACTAGTTATAGATTCCGATGCTTCACTTCAGGTTTAGTGTATCCCTCTGACCTTCTTATTGATGATGAAACACAGAAATTGCATCGGAATTAAATAGAGAAGGCACAATGCCGACTTAACTACAAGAAGACTGACTCCTCTTACTGTCTATGTTTTGAACCATTCCTGTGACACTAATTACAGATTCCGATGCTTCACTTCAGGTTTACTGTATCCCTCTGACCTTCTTATTGACGATGAAACACAGAAATTGCATCGGAATTAAATAGAAAAGGCACAATGCCGACTTAAGTACAAGAAGACTGACTCTTCCTACTGTCTATGCTTTGAACCATTCCTGTGGCACTTGTTATAGATTCCGATGCTTCATTTCAGGTTTACTGTATCCCTTGGATCTTCTTATTGACAATGAAACACAGATAGTGCTTCGGAGTTAAATACAAAAGGCACAATGCCGACTTAAGTACAAGATGACTGACTCTTCTTACTGACTATGTTTTGAACCATTCCTGTGACACTAGTTATAGATTCCGATGCTTCAGTTCAGGTTTACTGTATCCCTCTGACCTTCTTATTGGCGATGAAACACAGAAATTGCATCGGAATTAAATACAAAAGGCACTATGCGGACCTAAGTACAAGAAGACTGACTCTTCTTTTTGTCTATGTTTTGAACCATTCCTGTGACACTAGTTATAAATTCCGATGCTTCACTTCAGGTTTACTGTATCCCTTGGACCTTCTCATTGACGATGAAACACAGAAATTGCCTCGGATTTAAATACAAAAGGCACAATGCCGACTTAAGTACAAGAAGACTGACCCTTCTTACTGTCTATGTTTGAACCATTCCTGTGACACTAGTTATAGATTCCGATGCTTCACTTCAGGTTTACTGCATCCCTCTGACCTTCTTATTGACGATGAAACACAGATATTGCATCGGAATTAAATAGAAAAAGCACAATGCTGACTTAAGTACATGAAGGCTGACTCTTCTTACTGTCTATGTTTGAACCATTCCTGTGACGCTAGTTACAGATTCCGATGTTTCACTTCAGGTTTACTGTATCCCTCTGACCTTCATATTGACGATGAAACACAGAAATTGCATCGGAATTAAATGCAAAATGCACAATGCCGACTTAAGTACAAGAAGACTGACTCTTCCTACTGTCTATGTTTGGAACCATTCCTGTGACACTAGTTATAGATTCCGATGCTTCACTTCAGGTTTACTGTTTCCCTTGGACCTTCTCACTGACGATGAAACACAGAAATTGCATCGGAATTAAATAGATAAGGCACAATGCCGACTTTAGTACAAGAAGACTGACACTTCCTACTGTCTATGTTTTGAACCACTCCTGTGACACTAGTTACAGATTCCGATGCTTCACTTCAGGTTTACTGTATCCCTCTGACCTTCCTTTTGACGATGAAACACAGAAATTGCATCGGAATTAAATACTAAAGGCACAATGTCGACTTAAGTACAAGAAGTCTGACTCTTCTTACTGTGTATGTTTTGAACCATTCCTGTGACACTATTTACAGATTCCGATGCTTCACTTCAGGTTTACTGAATCCCTCTGACCTTCTTATTGACGATGAAACACAGAAATTGCATCGGAATTAAATAGAAAAGGCACAATGCCGACTTAAGTACAAGAAGACTGCCTCTTCCTACTGTCTATGTTTTGAACCATTCCTGTGACACTATTTACAGATTCCGATGCTTCACTTCAGGTTTACTGTATCCCTCTGACCTTCGTATTGACGATGAAACACAGAAATTGCATCGGAATTAAATAGAAAAGGCACAATGCCGACTTAAGTACAAGAAGACTGACTCTTCTTACTGTGTATGTTTTGAACCATTCCTGTGACACTATTTACAGATTCCGATGCTTCACTTCAGGTTTACTGTATCCCTCTGACCTTCTTATTGACGATGAAACACAGAAATTGCATCGGAATTAAATAGAAAAGGCACAATGCCGACTTAAGTACAAGAAGACTGACTCTTCCTACTGTCTATGTTTTGAACCATTCCTGTGGCACTAGTTATAGATTCCGATGCTTCACTTCAGGTTTACTGTATCCCTTGGACCTTCTTATTGACGATGAAACACAGAAATTGCATCGGAATTAAATAGAAAAGGCACAATGCCCACTTTAGTACAAGAAGACTGACACTTCCTACTGTCTATGATTTGAACCATTCCTGTGACACTAGTTATAGATTACGATGATTCACGCCAGGTTTACTGTATCATTTGGACCTTCTTATTGACGATGAAACACAGAAATTGCATCGGAATTAAATAGAAAAGACACAATGCCGACTTAAGTACAAGAAGTCTGACTCCTCTTACTATGTTTGGAACCATTCCTGTGACACTAGTTATAGATTCCGATGCTTCACTTCAGGTTTACTGTATCCCTTTGACCTTCTTATTGACGATGAAACACAGAAATTGCATCGGAATTAAATAGAAAAGGCACAAAGCCGACTTAAGAACAAGAAGACTGACTCTTCTTAATGACTATGTTTTGAACCATTCCTGTGACACTAGTTATAGATTACGATGATTCACGTAAGGTTTACTGTATCATTTGGACCCTCTTATTGACGATGAAACACAGAAATTGCATCGGAATTAAATAGAAAAGACACAATGCCAGCTTAAGTACAAGAAGTCTGACTCCTCTTACTATGATTGGAAGCATTCCTGTGACACTAGTTATAGATTCCGATGCTTCACTTCAGGTTAACTGTATCCCTCTGACCTTCGTATTGTCGATGAAACACAGATATTGCATCGGAATTAAATTGAAAAGGCACAATGCCGACTTAAGTACAAGAAGACTGACTCTTCTTACTGACTATGTTATGAACCATTCCTGTGACACTAGTTATAGATTCCAATGCTTCACTTCAGGTTTACTGTATCCCTCTGACCTTCTTATTGATGATGAAACACAGAAATTGCATCGGAATTAAATAGAAAAGGCACAATGCCGACTTAAGTACAAGAAGACTCACTCTTCTTTCTGTCTATGCTTTGAACCATTCCTGTGACACTATTTACAGATTCCGATGCTTCACTTCAGGTTTACTGTATCCCTCTGACCTTCTTATTGACGATGAAACACAGAAATTGCATCGGAATTAAATAGAAAAGGCACAATAACGACTTAAGTACAAGAAGACTGACTCTTCCTACTGTCTATGTTTTGAACGATTCCTGTGACATTAAATATAGATTGCGATGCTTCACTTCAGGTTTACTGTATCCCTCTGACCTTCTATTTGACGATGAAAAACAGAAATTGCATCGGAATTAAATACAAAAGGCACCATTCCGACTTAAGTACAACAAGACTGACTCTTCGTACTGACTATGTTTTGAACCATTCCTGTGACACTAGTTATAGATTCCGATGCTTCACTTCAGGTTTACTGTATCCGTTGGACCTTCTTATTGACGATGAAACACAGAAATTTCATCGGAATTGAATACAAAAGGCACAATGCCGACTTAAGTACAAGAAGACTGACTCTTCTTACTGAGTATGCTTTGAACCATTCCTGTGACACTAGTTATAGATTGCGATGCTTCTCTTCAGGCTTACTCTATCACTAGGACCTTCTTATTGACGATGAAACACAGAAATTGCATCGGAACTAAATACAAAAGGCACAAGGCCGACTTAAGTAGAAGAAGACTGACTCTTCCTACTGTCTATGATTTGAACGATTCCTGTGACATTAGTTATAGATTCCGATGCTTCACTTCAGGTTTACTGTATCCCTTGGATCTTCGTATTGACGATGAAACACAGATATTGCATCGGAATTAAATAGAAAAAGCACAATGCCGACTTAGGTACATGAATGCTGACTCTTCTTACTGTCTATGTTTTGAACCATTCCTGTGACGCCAGTTACAGATTCCGATGTTTCACTTCAGGTTTACTGTATCCCTCTGACCTTCTTTTTGACGATGAAACACAGAAATTGCATCGGAATTAAATAGAAAAGGCACAATGTCGACTTAAGTACAAGAAGACTGACTCTTCCTACTGTCTATGCTTTGAACCACTCCTGTGACACTAGTTACAGATTCCGATGCTTCACTTCAGGTTTACTGTATCCCTCTGACCTTCCTTTTGACGATGAAACAAAGAAATTGCATCGGAATTAAATGCTAAAGGCACAATGCCGACTTAAGTACAAGAAATCTGACTCTTCCTACTGTCTATGTTTTGAACGATTCCTGTGACATTAGTTATAGATTCTGATGCTTCAGTTCAGGTTTACTGTATCCCTTGGACCTTCTTATTGACGATGAAACACAGAAATTGCATCGGAATTAAATAGAAAAGGCACAATGCCGACTTAAGTACAAGAAGACTGACTCTTCCTACTGTCTATGCTTTGAACCATTCCTGTGGCACTTGTTATAGATTCCGATGCTTCATTTCAGGTTTACTGTATCCCTTGGACCTTCTTATTGACGATGAAACACAGAAATTGCATCTGAATTAAATACAAAAAGCACAATGCCGATTTAAGTACATGAAGACTGACTCTCCTTACTGACTATGTTTTGAACCATTCCTGTGACACTAGTTATAGATTCTTATGCTTCACTTCAGGTTTACTGTATCCCTCTGACCTTTTTCTTGACGATGAAACACAGAAATTGCATCGGAAATAAATAAAAAAGGCCCGATGCCGACTAAAGTTCATGTAGACTGAATCTTCCTACTGTCTATGTTTTGAACCATTCCTGTGGCACTTCTTACAGATTCCGATGCTTCATTTCAGGTTTACTGTATCCCTTGGATCGTCTTATTGTCGATGAAACACAGATATTGCATCGGAATAAAATAGAAAATGCACAATGCCGACTTAAGTACAAGAAGCCTGACTCCTCTTACTTACTATGTTATGAACCATTCCTGTGACACTTGTTATAGATTCCGATGCTTCACTTCAGGTTTACTGTATCCTCTGACCTTCTTATTGATGATGAAACACAGAAATTGCATCGGAATTAAATAGAGAAGGCACAATGCCGACTTAACTACAAGAAGACTGACTCTTCTTACTGTCTATGTTTTGAACCATTCCTGTGACACTAATTACAGATTCCGATGCTTCACTTCAGGTTTACTGTATCCCTCTGACCTTCTTATTGACGATGAAACACAGAAATTGCATCGGAATTAAATAGAAAAGGCACAACGCCGACTTAAGTACAAGAAGACTGACTCTTCCTACTGTCTATGCTTTGAACCATTCCTGTGGCACTTGTTATAGATTCCGATGCTTCATTTCAGGTTTACTGTATCCCTTGGATCTTCTTATTGACAATGAAACACAGATAGTGCTTCGGAGTTAAATAGAAAAGGCACAAGGCCGACTTAAGTACAAGATGACTGACTCTTCTTACTGACTATGTTTTGAACCATTCCTGTGACAATAGTTATAGATTCCGATGCTTCGGTTCAGGTTTACTGTATCCCTCTGACCTTCTTATTGGCGATGAAACACAGAAATTGCATCGGAATTAAATACAAAAGGCACTATGCGGACCTAAGTACAAGAAGACTGACTCTTCTTTTTGTCTATGTTTTGAACCATTCCTGTGACACTAGTTATAGATTCCGATGCTTCACTTCAGGTTTACTGTATCCCTTGGACCTTCTCATTGACGATGAAACACAGAAATTGCCTCGGATTTAAATACAAAAGGCACAATGCCGACTTAAGTACAAGAAGACTGACCCTTCTTACTGTCTATGTTTGAACCATTCCTGTGACACTAGTTATAGATTCCGATGCTTCACTTCAGGTTTACTGCATCCTTCTGACCTTCTTATTGTCGATGAAACACAGATATTGCATCGGAATTAAATAGAAAAAGCACAATGCCGACTTAAGTACATGAAGGCTGACTCTTCTTACTGTCTATGTTTGAACCATTCCTGTGACGCTAGTTACAGATTCCGATTTTTCACTTCAGGTTTACTGTATCCCTCTGACCTTCATATTGACGATGAAACACAGAAATTGCATCGGAATTAAATGCAAAATGCACAATGCCGACTTAAGTACAAGAAGACTGACTCTTCCTACTGTCTATGTTTGGAACCATTCCTGTGACACTAGTTATAGATTCCGATGCTTCACTTCAGGTTTACTGTTTCCCTTGGACCTTCTCACTGACGATGAAACACAGAAATTGCATCGGAATTAAATAGAAAAGGCACAATGCCGACTTTAGTACAAGAAGACTGACTCTTCCTACTGTCTATGTTTTGAACCACTCCTGTGACACTAGTTACAGATTCCGATGCTTCACTTCAGGTTTACTGTATCCCTCTGACCTTCCTTTTGACGATGAAACACAGAAATTGCATCGGAATTAAATACTAAAGGCACAATGTCGACTTAAGTACAAGAAGTCTGACTCTTCCTACTGTCTATGTTTTGAACGATTCCTGTGACACTAGTTATAGATTCCGATCCTTCACTTCAGATTTACTGAATCCCTTGGACCTTCTTTTGACGATGAAACACAGAAATTGCATCGGAATTAAATACAAATGGCGCAATGCCGACTTAAGTGCAAGAAGACTGACTCTGCTTACTGACTGCTTTGAACCATTCCTGTGACACTAGTTATAGATTACGATGATTCACGTCAGGTTTACTGTATCATTTGGACCCTCTTATTGAAGATGAAACACAGAAATTGCATCGGAATGAAATAGAAAAGACACAATGCCGACTTAAGTACAAGAAGTGTGACTCCTCTTACTATGTTTGGAACCATTCCTGTGACACTAGTTATAGATTCCGATGCTTCACTTCAGGTTAACTGTATCCCTCTGACCTTCGTATTGTCGATGAAACACAGATATTGCATCGGAATTAAATAGAAAAGGCACAATGCCGACTTAAGTACAAGAAGACTGACTCTTCTTACTGACTATGATATGAACCATTCATGTGACACTAGTTATAGATTCCGATGCTTCACTTCAGGTTTACTGTATCCCTCTGACCTTCTTATCGATGATGAAACACAGAATTTGCTTAGGAAGTAAATAGAAAAGGCACAATGCCGACTTAAGTACAAGAAGAATGACTCTTCTTACTGTCTATGTTTTGAACCATTCCTGTGACACTATTTACAGATTCCGATGCTTCACTTTAGGTTTACTGTATCCCTCTGACCTTCTTATTGACGATGAAACACAGATATTGCATCAGAATTAAATAGAAAAGGCACAATGCCGACTTTAGTACAAGAAGACTGACACTTCCTACTGTCTATGATTTGAACCATTCCTGTGACATTAGTTATAGATTCTGATGCTTCACTTCAGGTTTATTGTATCCCTCTGACCTTCTTTTTTACAATGAAACACAGAAATTGCATCGGAATTAAATAGGAAAGACACAATGCCGACTTAAGTACAAGAAGTCTGACTCCTCTTAATATGTTTGGAACCATTCCTGTGACACTAGTTATAGATTCCGATGCTTCACTTCAGGTTTACTGTATCCCTCTGACCTTCTTATTGACGATGAAACACTGAAATTGCATCGGAATTAAATAGAAAAGGCACAATGCCGACTTAAGTACAAGAAGACTGACACTTCTTACTGTCTATGTTTTGAACCATTCCTGTGACGCTAGTTATAGATTCGGATGATTCACTTCAGGTTTACTGTATCCCTTGGACCTTCCTATTGACGATGAAACACAGAAATTGCATCGGAATTAAATACAGAAGGCACAATGCCGATTTAAGTACAAGAGGACTGACTCTTCTTCCTGACTATGTTTTGAACCATTCCTGTGACACTAGTAATAGATTCCGATGCTTCACTTCAGGTCTACCCTATCCCTAGGACCTTCTTGTTGACGATGAAACACAGAAATTGCATCGGAACTAAATACAAAAGGCACAATGCCGACTTAAGTACAAGAAGACTGACTCTTCCTACTGTCTATGTTTGAACCATTCCTTTGTCACTAGTTACAGATTGCGATGCTTCACTTCAGGTTTACTGTATCCCTCCGACGTTATTATTGACGAGGATACATGGAAGTTGCATCGGAATTAAATAGAAAAGGCACAATGCCGACTTGAGTACAAGAAGACTGACTCTTCTTACTGTCTATGCTTTGAAGCATTCCTGTGACACTAGTAATAGATACCGATGCTTCACGTCAGGTTTACTGTATCCTTCAGACCTTCTTATTGACGATGAAAAACAGAAATTGCATCGGAATTAAATACAAAAGGCACAATGCAGACGTCAGTACAAGAAGACTGACTCTTCTTACTGTCTATTTGTTGAACCTTTCCTGTGACACTAGTTATAGATTCTGATGCTTCACTTCAGGTTTACTGTATCCCTTGGACCTTCGTATTGACGACGAAACAATGAAAAGCATCGGAATTAAATAAAAAAGGCACAATGCCGACTTAAGTACAAGAAGACTGACTCTTCTTACTGTCTATTTGTTGAACCGTTCCTGTGACACTAGTTATAGATTCCGATGCTTTACTTCAAGTTTACTGTATCCCTCTGACCTTATTATTGACGATAAAACACAGAAATTGCATCGGAATTAATTGCAAGAGGCACAATGCCGACTTCAGTACAAGAAGACTGACTCTTCTAACTGTCTATGTTTGAACCATTCCTGTGACACTAGTTATAGATTCCGATGCTCCACTTCAGGTTTACTGTATCCCTCAGACCTTCTTATTGACGATGAAACACAGAAATTGCATCGGAATTAAATACAAAAGTCACAATGCCGACTTAAGTACAAGAAGACTGACTCTTCTTACTGTCTATTTGTTGAACCTTTCCTGTGACACTAGTTATAGATTCCGATGCTTCACTTCAGGTTTACTGTATCCCTCTGACACTCTTATTGACGATGAAACACAGAAATTCCTTCGCAATTAAATACAAAAGGCACAATGCCGACTTAAGTACAAGAATACTGACTCTTCTTACTCTCTATGGTTTGAACCATTCCAGTGACACTAGTTATAGATTCCGAAGCTTCACTTCAGGTTTACTGTATCCTTTTGACCTTCTTATTGACGTTGAAACACAGAATTTGCATCGGAATTAAATAAAAAGGCACAATGCCGACTTAAGTACAAGAAGACTGACTCTTCTTACTGTCTATGCTTTGAGCAATTCCTGTGACACTAGTTATAGATTCCGATGCTACTCTTCAGGTTTACAGTATCCGTTTGACGTTATTATTGACGATGAAACACAGAAATTGCATCGGAATTATATACAAACGGCACAATGTCGACTTAAGTACAAGAAGACTGACTCTTATTACTGACTATGCTGTGAACATTTCCTTTTTGACCAGTTTTAGATTCCGATGCTTCACTAAATGTTTACTGTATCCCTTGGACCTTCTTATTGACGATGAAACACAGAAATTGCAACGGAGTTAAATACAAAAGGCACAATGCCGACTTAAGTACAAGAAGACTGACTCTTCCTGCATTCTATGTTTTAACCATTCCTGTGACACTAGTAATAGACTCCGACGCTTCACTTCAACTTTACTGTATCCCTCTGACCTTCTTATTGACGATGAAACACAGAAATTGCATCGGAATTAAGTACAAAAGGCACAATGCCGACACAAATACACGATGACTGGCTCTTCTTACTCTCTATGATTTGAGATTTCCTGTGAGACCGGTTTTAGATTCCGATGCTTCACTTCAGGTTTACTGTATCCCTCTGACTTTCTTATTGACGATGAAACACAGAAATTTCATCGGAATTAAATAGCAAAGGCACAATGCCGAATTAAGTACAAGAAGACTGACTCTCCCCACTGTCTATGTTTTGAACAATTCCTGTGACACTAGTTACAGATTCCGATGCATCACTTCAGGTTTACTGTATCCCTCTGACCTTCTTATGGACGATGAAACACAGAAATTGCATAGCAATTAAACACAAAAGGCACAATGCCAAATTAAGTACAAGAAGACTGACTCTTCTTAATGTCTATGTTTCGAACCTTTCCTGTGACACTAGTTATAGATTCCGATGCTTCACCTCGATTTACTGTATCCCCTGGACCTTCTTATTGACGACGAAACGCAGAAATTGCATCGGAATTAAATAGAAAAGGCACAATGCCGACTTAAGTACAAGAAGACTGACTCTTCTTACTGACTATGTTTTGAACATTTCCTGTGAGACCAGTTTAAGGTTCCGATGCTTCACTATATGTTTACTGAATCCCTTGGAGTTCTTATTGACGACAAAACACAGAAATTGCATCGCAATTAAATAAAAAAGGCACAATGCCGACTTAAGTACAAGAAGACTGATTCTTCTTACTGTCTATGTTTTGAACCATTCCTGTGACACTAGTTATAGATTCCGATGCTTCACTTCAGGTATACTGTATCCCTCTCACATTCTTTTTGACGATGAAACACAGAAATTGCACCGGACTTAACTAGAAAAGGCACAATGCCGACTAAGGTACAAGAAGACTGGCTCATCTTACTGTCAATGTTTTGAACCATTCCTGTGACACTAGTTATAGATTCCTATGCTCACTTCGCGTTTACTGTATCCCTTGGACCTTCTTATTGACGACGAAACACTGAAATTGCATCGGAATTAAATAGAAAAGGCACAATGCCGACATAAGTACAAGAAGACGGACTCTTCTTAGTGTCTATGCTTTGAATCATTCCTGTGACACTAGTTATTGATTCCAATGCATCACTTCAGGTTTACTGTATCCCACTGACCTTCTTATTGACGATGAAACACAGAAATTGCATCGGAATTAAATACAAAAGCACAATGCCGACTTAAGTACAAGAAGACTGCCTTTTCTTACTGTCTATGCTTTGAACCATTCCTGTGACACTAGTTATAGATTCCGATGCCTCACCATAGGTTTACTGTAACCATCTGACCTTCTTATTGACGATGAAACACAGAAATTGGATCGGAATTAAATACAAAAGGCATAATGCCGACTTAAGTACAAGAAGACTGATCCTTCTCACTGTCTATGTTATGAACCATTCCTGTGACACTAATTATAGATTCCAATGCTTCACTTGAGGTTTACTGTATCCCTCTGACATTCTTATTGACGATGAAACACAGAAATTGCATCGGAATTTAATAGAAAAGGCACAATGCCGACATAAGTACAAGAAGACTGACTCTTCTTACTGTCTCTGATTTGAACCATTCGTGTGACACTAGTTATAGATTGCTATGCTTCACTTCAGGTTTACTGTATCCCTTGGACCTTCGTATTGACGAGGAAACACGGAAGTTGCTTCGGAATTAAATTGAAAAGGCACAATGCCGACTTGAGTACAAGAAGACTGACTCTTCTTACTGTCTATGCTTTGAACCATTCCTGTGACACTAGTTATAGATACCGATGCTTCACGTCAGGTTTACTGTATCCATCTGACCTTCTTATTGACGATGAAACACAGAAATTGCATCGGAATAAAATACAAAAGGCACAATGCCGACTTCAGTACAAGAAGACTGACTCTTCTTACTGTCTATTTGTTGAACCTTTCTTGTGACACTAGTTATAGATTCTGATGCTTCACTTCAGGTTTATTGTATCCCTTGGACCTTCTTATTGACGAATGAAACAATGAAATTGCATCTGAATTAAATAAAAAAGGCACAATGCCGACTTAAGTACAAGAAGACTGACTCTTCTTACTGTCTATTTGTTGAACCTTTCCTGTGACACTAGTTACAGATTCCTATGCTTCACTTCAGGTTTACTGTATCCCTTGTCCTTCTTATTGACGTCGAAACATTGAAATTGCATCGGAATTAAATAAAATAGGCACAATGCCGACTTAAGTACAAGAAGTCTGTCTCTTCCTACTGTCTATGTTTTGAACCATTCCTGTGACACTAGTTATAGATTCCGATGCTTTACTTCAGGTTTACTGTATCCCTCTGACCTTCTTATTGACGATGAAACACAGAAATTGCATCGGCATTAAATGCAAAAGGCACAATGCCGGATTCAGTACAAGAAGACTGACTCTTCTAACTGTCTATGTTTTGAACCTTTCCTGTGACACTAGTTATAGATTCCGATGCTTCACTTCAGGATTACTGTATCCCTCAGACCTTCTTATTGACGATGAAACACAGAAATTGCATCGGAATTAAATACAAAAGTCACAATGCCGACTTAAGTACAAGAAGACTGACTCTTCTTACTGTCTATTTGTTGAACCTTTCCTGTGACACTAGTTATAGATTCCGATGCTTCACTTCAGGTTTACTGTATCCCTCTGACACTCTTATTGACGATGAAACACAGAAATTGCTTCGCAATTAAATACAAAAGGCACAATGCCGACTTAAGTACAAGAATACTGACTCTTCTTACACTCTATGTTTTGAACCATTCCAGTGACACTAGTTATAGATTCCGATGCTTCACTAAATGTTTACTGTATCCCTTGGACCTTCTTATTGACGATAATACACAGAAATGGCAACGGAATTATATACAAAAGGCACAATGCCGACTTAAGTACAAGAAGACTGACTCTTCCTACTGTCTATGTTTTAACCATTCCTGTGACACTAGTAATAGACTCCGATGCTTCACTTCAGGTTTACTGTATCCCTCTGACATTCTTATTGACGATGAAACACAGAAATTGCATCGGAATTATATACAAACGGCACAATGCCGACTTAAGTACAAGAAGACTGACTCTTCTTACTGACTATGTTGTGAACACTTCCTGTTTGACCAGTTTTAGATTCCGATGCTTCACTAAATGTTTACTGTATCCCTTGGACGTTCTTATTGACGATGAAACACAGAAATTGCAACGGAATTAAATACCAAAGGCACAAAGCCGACTTACGAACAAGAAGACTGACTCTTCCTACTGTCTATGTTTTAACCATTCCTGTGACACTAGTAATAGACTCCGATGCTTCACTTCAGGTTTTCTGTATCCCTCTCACATTCTTATTGACGATGAAACACAGAAATTGCATCGGAATTAAATAGAAAAGGCACAATGCCGACTTACGTACAAGAAGACTCGCTCATCTTACGGTCTATGTTTAGAACCATTCCTGTGACACTAGTTATAGATTCCTATGCTCACTTCGCGTTTACTGTATCTTTTGGACCTTCTTATTGACGACGAAACACTGAAATTGCATCGGAATAATATAGAAAAGGCACAATGCCGACTTAAGTACAAGAAGACTGACTCTTCTTACTGACTATGTTTTGAACATTTCCTGTGTGACCAGTTTTTGATTCCGATGTTTCACTATATGTTTACTGTATCCCTTGGACCGTCTTTTTGACGACGAACCACTGAAATTGCATCGGTATTAAATAGAAAAGGCACAATGATGGCTCAAGTACAAGAAGACTGACTCTTCCTACTGTCTACGTTTGAACCATTCCTGTGTCACTAGTTATAGATACCGATGCTTCACTTTAGGTTTACTGTATCCCTCTGACCATCGTATTGACGACGAAACACGGAAGTTGCATCAGACTTAAATAAAAAAGGCACAATGCCGACTTAAGTACAAGAAGACTGACTCTTCTTACTGTCTATTCTTTTGAACCATTCCTGTGACACTAGTTATAGATTTCGATGCTTCACTTCAGGTGTACTGTATCCCGCTGACCTTCTTATTGACGATGAAACACAGAAATTTCATCGCAATTAAATACAAAAGGCACAATGCCGACTTCAGTAGAAGAAGACTGACTCTTCTTACTGTCTATGTTTTGAACCATTCCTGTGACACTAGTTACAGATTCCGATGCTTCACTTCCGGTTTACTGTATCCCTCAGACCTTCTTATTGACGATGAAACATAGAAATTGCATCGGAATTAAATACAAAATTCACAATGCCGACATAAGTGCAAGAAGACTGACTCTTCTTACTGTCTATTAGTTGAACCTTTCCTGTGACACTAGTTAAAGATTCTGATGCTTCACTTCAGGTTTACTGTATCCCTTGGACCTTCTTATTGACGACGAAACAATGGAATTGCATCGGAATTATATAAAAAAGGCACAAGCCCAACTTAAGTTCAAGAAGAATGACCCTTCTTACTGTCTATTTGTTGAACCTTTCCTGTGTCACTAGTTATAGATTTCGATGCTTCACTTCAGGTTTACTGTATCCCTTTGACCTTCTTATTGACGACGAAACAATGAATTTGCATCGGAATTAAATCAAATAGGCAAAATGCCGACTTAAGTACAAGAAGACTGGCTCTTCCTACTGTCTACGTTTTGAACCATTCCTGTGACACTAGTTATGGATTCCGATGCCTCACCTCAGGTTTACTGTAACCATCTGACCTTCTCATTGACGATGAAACACAGAGATTGCATCGGAATTAAATACAAAAGGCATAATGTCGACTTAAGTACAAGAAGACAGACTCTTCTTACTGTCTATGATATGAACCATTCCTGTGACACTGGTTATAGATTCCGATGCTTCACGTCAGGTTTACTGTATCCCTCAGACCTTCTTATTGACGATGAAACACAGAAATTGCGTCGGAATTAAATACAAAAGTCACAATGCCGACTTAAGTACAGGATGACTGACTCTTCTTACTGTCTATTTGTTGAACCTTTCCTGTGATACTTGTTATAGATTCCGATGCTTCACTTCAGGTTTACTGTATCCCTTGGCCCTTCTTATTGACGACGAAACTGTGAAATTGCATCGGAATTAAATAAAAAATGCCCAATGCCGACTTAAGTACAAGAAGACTGACTCTTCCTACTGTCTATGTTTTGAACTATTCCTGTGACACTAGTTATAGATTCCGATGCAACACTTCAGGTTTAATGTATCCCTCTGACATTCTTGTTGACGATAAAACACAGAAATTGCATCGGAATTAAATAGAAAAGGCACAATGCCGACTTAAGTACAAGAAGACTGACTCTTCTTACTGACTATGTTTTGAACATTTCCTGTGTGATTAGTTTTTGATTCCGATGCTTCACTATATGTTTACTGCATCTCTTGGACCGTCTTATTGACGACGAAACACAGAAACTGCATCGGAATTAAATACAAAAGGTACAATGCCGACTTAAGTACAAGAACACTGACTCTTCCTACTGTCTATGTTTGAACCATTCCTTTGTCACTAGTTATAGATTCCGATGCTTCACTTCAGGTTTACTGTATCCCTCTGACCTTCTTATTGACGACGAATCACTGAAGTTGCATCGGAATTAAATAGAAAAGGCACAATGCCGATTTAAGGACAAGAAGACTGACTCTTCTTACTGTCTATGTATTGAACCATTGCTGTGACACTAGTTATAGGTTTCGATGCTTCACTTCAGGTGTACTGTATCCCTCTGACCCTCTTATTGACGATGAAACACAGAACTTTCATCTGAATTAAATACAAAAGGCACAATGCCGACTTAAGTACAAGAAGACTGACTCTTCTTACTGTCTATGTTTTGAACCATTCCTGTGAATCGAGTTAAAGATTCCGATGCTTCACTTCAGGTTTACTGTATCCTTTGGACCTCCTTATTGACGACGAAACACAGAAATTGCATCGGAATTAAACAGAAAAGGCACAATGCCGACTTTAGTTCAAGAAGACTGACTCTTCCAACTGTCTATGTTTTGAACCATTCCTGTGACACTAGTTATAGATTCCGATGCTTCACTTCAGGTTTACTGTTTCCCTTCGACCTTCTTATTGACGATGAAACACAGAAATAGCATCGGAATTAAATACAAAAGGCACAATGCCGACTTAAGTACATGATCACTGACTCTTCCTACTGTGTATGATTTGAACCATTCCTGTGACACGAGTTATAGATTCCGTTGCTTCACTTCAGGTGTACTGTATCTCTCTGACCCTCTTATTGACGATGAAACACAGAAATTTCATCTGAATTAATACAAAAGGCACAATCCCGACTTAAGTACAAGAAGACTGACTCTTCTTACTGTCTATGTTCAGAACCTTTCCTGTAACACTGGTTATAGATTCCGATGCTTCACTTCACGTTTACTGTATCCCTTGGACCATCTTATTGCCGACGAAACACAGATATTGCATCTTAATTAAATAGAAAAGCACAATGCCGACATAAGTAAAAGAAGAATTACTCTTCCCACAGTCTATGTTTTGAACCATTCCTGTGACACTAGTTATAAATTCCGATGCTTCACTTCAGGTTTACTGTATCCCTCTCACATTCTTATTGACGATGAAACACAGAAATTGCATCGGAATTAAATAGAAAAAGCACAATGCTGACTTACGTACATGAAGACTGTCTCTTCTTACTGTCTATGTTTTGAACCATTCCTGTGACACTAGTTATAGATTCCTATGCTTACTTCAGGTTTACTGTATCCCTGGGACCTTCTTATTGACGACGAAACACAGAAATTGCATCGGAATGAAATGGAAAAGGCACAATGCCGACTTAAGTACAAGAAGCCTGACTCTTCCTACTGTCTTTGTTTGAACCATTCCTGTGACACAAGTTATAGAGTCCGATGCTTTACTTCAGGTTTACTGTATCCCTCTGACTTTCTTATTGACGATGACACACAGAAATTGCATCGAAATTAAATACAATAGCCACAATGCCGACTTAAGTACAAGAAGACTGACTCTTCTTAATGATTATATTTTGAACATTTCCTGTGTGACCGTTTTTTCATTCCGATGCTTCACTATATGTTTACTGTATCCCTAGGACCGTCTTATTGACGACGAAACACAGAAATTGCATCGGAATTAAATAGAAAAGGCACAATGCCGACTTAAGTACAAGAAGACTGACTCTTCTTACTGTCTATTTGTTGAATCTTTCCTGTGACACTAGTTAAAGATTCTGATGCTTCACTTCAGGTTTACTGTATCCCTTGGACCTTCTTATTGACGACGACACAATGAAATTGCATCGGAATTAAATAAAAAGGGCACAATGCCGACTTAAGTTCAAGAAGAATTACTCTTCTTACTGTCTATTTGTTGAACCTTTCCTGTGACACAAGTTATTGATTCCGATGCTTCACTTCAGGTTTACCGTATCCCTTGGACCTTCTTATTGACGACGAAACAATGAATTTGCATCGGAATTAAATAAAATAGCACAATGCCGACTTAAGTACAAGAAGACTGGCTCTTCCTACTGTCTATGTTTTGAACCATTCCAGTGCCACTAGTTATAGATTCCGATGCTTCACTTCAGGTTTTCTGTGTCCCTTAGACCATCGTATTGACGACGATACACAGAAATTACATCGGAATTAAATGGAAACGGCACAATGCCGACTTAAGTACAAGAAGCCTGACTCTTCCTACGGTCTATGTTTTGAACCATTCCTGTGACACTAGTTATAGATTCCGATGCTATACTTCAGGTTTACTGTTCCCTCTGACCTTCTTATTGACGATGAAACACAGTAATTGCATCGGAATTAAATACAAAAGGCACAATGCCGACTTCAGTACAAGAAGACTGACTCTTCTTACTGTCTATGTTTTGAACCATTCCTGTGACACTAGTTATAGATTCCGATGCTTCACTTCAGGTTTACTGTATCCCTCAGACCTTCTTATTGACGATGAAACACAGAAATTGCATCGGAATGAAATACAAAAGTCACAATGCCGACTTAAGTACAAGAAGACTGACTCTTCTTACTGTTTATTTGTTGAACCTTTCCTGTGACACTAGTTACAGATTCTGATGCTTCACTTCAGGTTTACTGTATCCCTTGGACCTTCTTATTGACGACGAAACTGTGAAATTTCATCGGAATTTAATAAAAAATGCACAATGCCGACTTAAGTACAAGAAGACTGACTCTTCTTACTGACTATGATTTGAACACTTCCTGTGTGACCAGTTTTTGATTCCGATGCCTCACTATATGTTTACTGTATCCCTTGGACCGTCTTATTGACGACGAAACACAGAAACTGCATCGGAATTAAATAGAAAAGGCACAATGCCGACTTAAGTACAAGAACACTGACTCTTCCTACTGTCTATGTTTGAACCATTCCTTTGTCACTAGTTATAGATCCGATGCTTCACTTCAGGATTACTGTATCCCTCTGACCTTCTTATTGACGACGAAACACGGAAGTCGCATCGGAATTAAATAGAAAATGCACAATGCCGACTTAAGTACAAGAAGACTGACTCTTCTTACTGTCTATGTTTTGAACCATTCCTGTGACACTAGTTATAGATTTCGATGCTTCAATTCAGGTGTGCTGTATCCCTCTGACCCTCTTATTGACGATGAAGCACAGAAATTTCATCGGAATTAAATACAAAAGGCACAATGCCGACTTAAGTACAAGAAGACTGACTCTTCTTACTGTCTATTTTTCTAACCATTCCTGTGACACTAGTTATAGATTCCGATGCTTCACTTCAGGTTTACTGTATCACTTGGACCTCCTTATTGACGACGAAACACAGAAATTGCATCGGAATTAAACAGAAAAGGCACAATGCCGACTTTAGTTCAAGAAGACTGACTCTTCCAACTGTCTACGATTTGAACCATTCCTGTGACACTAGTTATAGATTCCGATGCTTCACTTCAGGTTTACTGTATCCCTTCGACCTTCTTATTGACGATGAAACACAGAAATAGCATCGGAATTAAATACAAAAGGCACAATGCCTACTTAAGTACATGAACACTGACTCTTCCTACTGTGTATGATTTGAACCATTCCTGTGACACTAGTTATAGATTCCGATGCTTCACTTCAGGTTTGCTGTATCCCTTGGACCTTCTTATTGACGATGAAACACAGAAATTGCATCGGAATTAAATACAAAGGGCACAATGCCGACTTAAGTACAAGAACACGGACTCTTCCTACAGTCTATGTTTTGAACCATTCCTGTGACACTAATTACATATTCCGAAGCTTCACTTCAGGTTTACTGTATCCCTCTGACCTTCTTATTGCCGATGAAACACAGCAATGCCGACTTAAGTAAAAGAAGACTGACTCTTCTTACTCTCTATGTTTTGAACCACTCCTGTGACACTAGTTATAGATTCCTATGCTTACTTCAGGTTTATTGTATCCCTGGGACCTTCTTATTGACGACGAAACACAGAAATTGCATCGGAATTAAATAGAAAAGGCACAATGCCGACTTAAGTATAAGAAGACTGACTCTTCCTACTGTCTATGTTTTGAACCATTCCTGTGACACTAGTTATAGATTCCGATGCTTCCCTTCAGGTTTACTGAATCCCTCTGACCTTCTTATTGACGATGAAACACAAAAATTGCATCGGAATTAAATCCAAAAGCACAATGCCGACTTCAGTACAAGAAGACTGACTTTTGTTACTGTCTATGTTTTGAACCATTCCTGTGACACTAGTTATATATTCCGATGCCTCACCTCAGGTTTACTGTAACCATCTGACCCTCTCATTGACGATGAAACACAGAGATTGCATCGGAATTAAATACAAAAGGCATAATGCCGACGTAAGTACAAGAAGACAGACTCTTCTTACTGTCTATGATATGAACCATTCCTGTGACACTGGTTATAAATTCCGATGCTTCACTTGAGGTTTACTGTATCCCTCAGACCTTCTTATTGACGATGAAACACAGAAATTGCATCGGAATTAAATACAAAAGTCACAATGCCGACTTAAATACAAGAAGACTGACACTTCTTACTGTCTATTTGTTGAACCTTCCCTGTGACACTAGTTATAGTTTCCGATGCTTCACTTCAGGTTTACTGTATCCCTTGGACCTTGCTATTGACGACGAAACTGTGAAATTGCATCGGAATTAAATAAAAAATGCACAATGCCGACTTAAGTACAAGAAGACTGACTCTTCTTACTGTCTATGTTTTGAACCATTCCTGTGACACTAGTTATAGATTCCGATGCAACACTTCAGGTTTAATGTATCCCTCTGACATTTTTGATGACGATAAAACACAGAAATTGCATCGGAATTAAATAGAAAAGGCACAATGCCGACTTAAGTGCAAGAAGACTGACTCTTCTTACTGACTATGTTTTGAACATTTCCTGTGTGACCAATTTTTGATTCAGATGCTTCACTATATGTTTACTGTATCCCTTGGACCGTCTTATTGACGACGAAACACAGAAACTGCATCGGAATTAAATACAAAAGGCACAATGCCGACTTAAGTACAAGAACACTGACTCTTCCTACTGTCTATGTTTGAACCAATCCTTTGTCACTAGTTATAGATTCCGATGCTTCACTTCAGGTTTACTGTATCCCTCTGACCTTCTTATTGACGACGAAACACGGAATTTGCATCGGAATTAAATATAAAAGGCACAATGCCGACTTAAGTACAAGAAAACTGACTCTTCTTACTGTCTATGTTTTGAACCGTTCCTGTGACACTAGTTATACACTCCTGGAAATTGAAATAAGAACTCCGTGAATTCATTGTCCCAGGAAGGGGAAACTTTATTGACACATTCCTGGGGTCAGATACATCACATGATCACACTGACAGAACCACAGGCACATAGACACAGGCAACAGAGCATGCACAATGTCGGCACTAGTACAGTGTATATCCACCTTTCGCAGCAATGCAGGCTGCTATTCTCCCATGGAGACGATCGTAGAGATGCTGGATGTAGTCCTGTGGAACGGCTTGCCATGCCATTTCCACCTGGCGCCTCAGTTGGACCAGCGTTCGTGCTGGACGTGCAGACCGCGTGAGACGACGCTTCATCCAGTCCCAAACATGCTCAATGGGGGAAAGATCCGGAGATTTTGCTGGCCAGGGTAGTTGACTTACACCTTCTAGAGCACGCTGGGTGGTACGGGATACATGCGGACGTGCATTGTCCTGTTGGAACAGCAAGTTCCCTTGCCGGTCTAGGAATGGTAGAACGATGGGTTCGATTACGGTTTGGATGTACCGTGCACTATTCAGTGTCCCCTCGACGATCACCAGTGGTGTACGGCCAGTGTAAGAGATCGCTCCCCACACCATGATGCCGGGTGTTGGCCCTGTGTGCTTCGGTCGTATGCAGTCCTGATTGTGGCGCTCACCTGCACGGCGCCAAACACGCATACGACCATCATTGGGACCAAGGCAGAAGCGACTCTCATCGCTGAAGACGACACGTCTCCATTCGTCCCTCCATTCACGCCTGTCGCGACACCACTGGAGGCGGGCTGCACGATGATGGGGCGTGAGCGAAAGACGGCCTAACGGTGTGCGGGACCGTAGCCCAGCTTCATGGAGACGGTTGCGAATGGTCCTCGCCGATACCCCAGGAGCAACAGTGTCCCTAATTTGCTGGGAAGTGGCGGTGCGGTCCCCTACGGCACTGCGTAGGATCCTACGGTCTTGGAGTGCATCCGTGCGTCGCTGCGGTCCGGTCCCAGGTCGACGGGCACGTGCACCTTCCGCCGACCACTGGCGACAACATCGATGTACTGTGGAGACCTCACGCCCCACGTGTTGAGCAATTCGGCGGTACGTCCACCCGGCCTCCCGCATGCCCACTATACGCCCACGCTCAAAGTCCGTCAACTGCACATACTGTTCACGTCCACGCTGTCGCGGCATGCTACCAGTGTTAAAGACTGCGATGGAGCTCCGTATGCCACGGCAAACTGGCTGACACTGACGGCGGCGGTGCACAAATGCTGCGCAGCTAGCGCCATTCGACGGCCAACACCGCGGTTCCTGGTGTGTCCGCTGTGCCGTGCGTGTGATCATTGCTTGTACAGCCCTCTCGCAGTGTCCGGAGCAAGTATGGTGGGTCTGACACACCGGTGTCAATGTGTTCTTTTTTCCATTTCCAGGAGTGTAGATTCCGATGCTTCAATTCAGGTTTACTGGATCCCTCTGACCTTCTTATTGTCGATGAAACACAGAAATTGCATCGGAACTAAATACAAAAGGCACAATGCCGAATTAAGTACAAGAAGACTGACTCTTCCTACTGTCTATGTTTTGAACCTTTCCTGTGACACTAGTTATAGATTCCGATGCTTCACTTCAGGTTTACTGTATCCCTTGGACCTTCTTATTGACGACGAAACAATGAATTTGCATCGGAATTAAATAAAATAGCACAATGCCGACTTAAGTACAAGAAGACTGGCTCTTTCTACTGTCTATGTTTTGAACCATTCCTGTGCCACTAGTTATAGCTTCCGATGCTTCACTTCAGGTTTTCTGTGTCCCTTAGACCATCGTATTGACGACGATACACAGAAATTACATCGGAATTAAATGGAAACGGCACAATGCCGGCTTAAGTACAAGAAGCCTGACTCTTCCTACGGTCTATGTTTTGAACCATTCCTGTGACACTAGTTATAGATTCCGATGCTTTACTTCAGGTTTACTGTTCCCTCTGACCTTCTTATTGACGATGAAACACAGTAATTGCATCGGAATTAAATACAAAAGGCACAATGCCGACTTCAGTACAACAAGACTGACTCTTCTTACTGTCTATGTTTGAACCATTCCTGTGACACTAGTTATAGATTCCGATGCTTCACTTCAGGTTTACTGTATCCCTCAGACCTTCTTATTGACGATGAAACACAGAAATTGCATCGGAATGAAATACAAAAGTCACAATGCCGACGTAAGTACAAGAAGACTGACTCTTCTTACTGTCTATGTGTTGAACCTTTCCTGTGACACTAGTTATAGATTCTGATGCTTCACTTCAGGTTTACTGTATCCCTTGGACCTTCTTATTGACGACGAAACTGTGAAATTTCATCGGAATTAAATAAAAAATGCACAATGCCGACTTAAGTACAAGAAGACTGACTCTTCCTACTGTCTATGTTTTGAACCATTCCTGTGCCACTAGTTATAGATTCCGATGCTTCACTTCAGGTTTTCTGTGTCCCTTGGACCTTCGTATTGACGACGATACACAGAAATTACATCGGAATTAAATGGAAAAGGCACAATGCCGACTTAAGTACAAGAAGACTGACTCTTCTTACTGACTATGATTTGAACACTTCCTGTGTGACCAGTTTTTGATTCCGAAGCCTCACTATATGTTTACTGTATCCCTTGGACCGTCTTATTGACGACGAAACACAGAAACTGCATCGGAATTAAATACAAAAGGCACAATGCCGACTTAAGTACAAGAACACTGACTCTTCCTACTGTCTATGTTTGAACCATTCCTTTGTCACTAGTTATAGATTCCGATGCTTCACTTCAGGTTTACTGTATCCCTTGGACCTTCTTATTGACGACGAAACTCAGATATTGCATCGGAATTAAATAGAAAAGGCACAATGCCGACTTAAGTTCAAGAAGACTGACTCTTCCAACTGTCTATGTTTTGAACCATTCCTGTGTGAGTAGTTATAGATTCCGATGCCTCACTTCGGGTTTACTGTATTCCTTGGACCTTCTTATTGCCGATGAAACACGGAAATTGCGTCGGTATTAAATATAAAAGTCACATTGCTGACTTAAGTACAACAAGACTGACTCTTCTTACTGGCTATGATTTGAACCATTCCTGTGACACTAGTTATAGCTTGCGATGCTTCACCTCAGGTTTACTGTATCCCTCTGAAGTTCTTATTGACGATGAAACACAGAAATTGCATCGGAATTAATTACAAGAGTCACAATGGCGACTCAAGTTCAAGAAGACTGGCTCTTCTTACTGTCTATGATTTGAACCTATCCTGTGAGATTGGTTTTAGATTCCGATGTTTCACTTCAGGTTTACTGTATCCCTCTGACCTTCTCATTGACGACAAATGACAGAAATTGCATCGGAATTAAATACAAAAGGCACTATGCCGACTTAAGTACAAGAAGACTGACTCTTCTTACTGTCTATGTTTTGAACCATTCCTGTGACACTAGTTATAGATTCCGATGCTTCACTTCAGGTTTACTGTATCCCTCTGACCTTCTTTTTGACGATGAATCACAGAAATTCCGTCGGAATTAAATACATAGGCACAATTGCGACTCAAGTACAAGAAGACTGGCTCTTCTTACTGTCTATGTTTTGAACCATTCCTGTGTCACTAGTTTTAGATTCCGATGCATCACTTCAGGTTAACTGTATCCCTCTGACCTTCTTACTGACGATGAAACACAGTAATTGCATCGGAATTAAATTGAAATGGCACAACGCCGACTTAAGTACATGAAAACTGACTCATCTTACTGTCTATGATTTGAACCATTCCCGTGACACTAGTTATAGATTCCGATGCTTTACTTCAGGTTTACTGTAACCCTCTGACCTCCTTATTGACGATGACCCACAGAAATTGCATCGGAATTAAATACAAAAGGCACAATGCCGAATTAAGTACAAGAAAACAGACCCTTCTTACTGTCTATGTTTTGAACCATTCTTGTGACACTAGTTATAGATTCCGATGCTTCACTTCAGGTTTACTGTATCCCTCAGACCTTCTTATTGATGATGTAACACAGAAATTGCATCGGAATTAAATACATAGGCACAATGCCGACTCAAGTACAAGAAGACTGGCTCCTCTTTCTGTCTATGTTTTGAACCATTCCTGTGACACTAGTTACAGATTCCGATTCTTCACTTCAGGTTTACTGTATCCCTTGGACCTTCCTATTGACGATGTAACACAGAAATAGCGTCGGAATTAAATACAAAAGACACACTGCCGACTTAAGTACAAGAAGACTGACTCTTCCTACTGTCTATGCTTTGAACCATTCCTGTGACACTAGTTATAGATTCCGATGCTTCACTTCAGGTTTACTGTAACCCTCTGACCTCCTTATTGACGATGAAACACAGAAATTGCATCGGAATTAAATACAAAAGGCACAATGCCGAATTAGGTACAAGAAAACCGACTCATCTTACTGTCTATGTTTTAAACCATTCCCGTGACATTAGTTATAGATTCCGATGCTTCACTTCAGGTTTACTGTAACCCTCTGACCTCCTTATTGACGATGAAACACAGAAATTGCATCGTAATTAAATACAAAAGGCACAATGCCGAATTAAGTACAAGAAAACTGACTCTTGTTACTGTCTATATTTTGAACCACTCCTGTGACACTAGTTATAGATTTAGATGCTTCACTTCCGGTTTACTGTATCCCTTGGACCTTCTTATTGACCATGAAACACGAAAATTGCATCGGTATTAAATACAAAAGGCACTATGCCGACTTAAGTACAAGAAGACTGACTCTTATTACTGTCTATGTTTTGAACCATTCCTGTGACACTAGTTGTAGATTCCGATGCTTCACTTCCGGTTTACTGTATCCCTTGGACCTTCTTATTGACGATGAAACACGAAAATTGCATCGGTATTAAATACAAAAGGCACAATGCCGACTTAAGTACAAGAAGACTGACTCTTATTACTATCTATGTTTTGAACCATTCCTGTGGCACTAGTTATAGATTCCGATGCTTCACTTCGGGTTTACAGTATCCCTCTGACCTTCTTATTGACGATGAAACACAGAAATTGCATCGGAATTAAATACATAGGCACAATTCCGACTCAAGTACAAGAAGACTGGCTCTTCTTACTGTCTATGATTTGAACCATTCCTGTGACACTAGTTATATTTTCCGATGCTTCATTACAGGTAAACTGTATCCCTCTGACCTTCTTATTGACGATGAAACACAGTAATTGCATCGGAATTAAATTGAAATGGCACAATGCCGACTTAAGTACAAGAAAACTGACTCTTCTTACTGTCCATGTTTTGAACCATTCCTTTGACACTAGTTATAGATTCCGATGCTTCACTTCAGGTTTACTGTAACCCTCTGACCTCCTTATTGACGATGAAACACAGAAATTGCATCGGAATTAAATACAAAAGGCACAATGCCGAATTAAGTACAAGAAAACCGACTCATCTTACTGTCTATGTTTTGAACCATTCCTGTGACACTAGTTATAGATTCCGATGCTTCACTTCACGTTTACTGTAACCCTCTGACCTTCTTATTGACGATGAAACACTGAAATTGCATCGGAATTAAATACAAAAGGCACAATGCCGACTTAAGTACAAGAAGACTGACTCTTCTTACTGTCTATGTTTTGAACCATTCCTGTGACACTAGTTATAGATTCCGATTATTCACTTCAGGTTTACTGTATCCCTCAGACCTTCTTATTGATGATGTAACCCAGAAATTGCATCGGAATTAAATACATAGGCACAATGCCGACTCAAGTACAAGAACCCTGGCTCCTCTTTCTGTCTATGTTTTGAACCATTCCTGTGACACTAGTTATAGATTCCGATTCTTCACTTCAGGTTTACTGTATCCCTTGGACCTTCTTATTGACGATGAAACACAGTAATTGCATCGGAATTAAATACAAAAGGCACAATGCCGACTTCAGTACAAGAAGCCTGACTCTTCCTACGGTCTATGTTTTGAACCATTCCTGTGACACTAGTTATAGATTCCGATGCTTTACTTCAGGTTTACTGTTCCCTCTGACCTTCTTATTGACGGTGAAACACAGTAATTGCATCGGAATTAAATACAAAAGTCACAATGCCGACTTAAGTACAAGAAGACTGACTCTTCTTACTGACTATGATTTGAACACTTCCTGTGTGACCAGTTTTTGATTCCGATGCCTCACTATATGTTTACTGTATCCCTTGGACCGTCTTAGTGACGACGAAACACAGAAACTGCATCGGAATTAAATACAAAAGGCACAATGCCGACTTAAGTACAAGAACACTGACTCTTCCTACTGTCTATGTTTGAACCATTCCTTTGTCACTAGTTATAGATTCCGATGCTTCACTTCAGGTTTACTGTATCCCTTGGACCTTCTTATTGACGACGAAACTCAGATATTGCAGCGGAATTAAATAGAAAAGGCACAATGCCGACTTAAGTTCAAGAAGACTGACTCTTCCAACTGTCTATGTTTTGAACCATTCCTGTGTGAGTAGTTATAGATTCCGATGCCTCACTTCGGGTTTACTGTATTCCTTGGACCTTCTTATTGCCGATGAAACACGGAAATTGCATCGGTATTAAATATAAAAGTCACATTGCTGACTTAAGTACAACAAGACTGACTCTTCTTACTGGCTATGATTTGAACCATTCCTGTGACACTAGTTATAGCTTGCGATGCTTCACCTCAGGTTTACTGTATCCCTCTGAAGTTCTTATTGACGATGAAACACAGAAATTGCATCGGAATTAATTACAAGAGTCACAATGGCGACTCAAGTTCAAGAAGACTGGCTCTTCTTACTGTCTATGATTTGAACCTATCCTGTGAGATTGGTTTTAGATTCCGATGTTTCACTTCAGGTTTACTGTATCCCTCTGACCTTCTCATTGACGACAAATGACAGAAATTGCATCGGAATTAAATACAAAAGGCACAATGCCGACTTAAGTACAAGAAGACTGACTCCTCTTACTGTCTATGTTTTGAACCATTCCTGTGACACTAGTTACACATTACGATGCTTCACTTCAGGTTTACTGTATCCCTCTGACCTTCTTATTGACGATGAAACACAGTAATTGCATCGGAATTAAATAGAAATGGCACAAGGCCGACTTAAGTACAAGAAAACTGACTCTTCTTACTGTCTATGTTTTAAACCATTCCCGTGACATTAGTTATAGATTACGATGCTTCACTTCAGGTTTACTGTAATCCTCTGACCTCCTTATTGACGATGAAACACAGAAGTTGCATCGTAATTAAATACAAAAGGCACAATGCCGAATTAAGTACAAGAAAACTGACTCTTGTTACTGTCTATGTTTTGAACAGTTCCTGTGACACTAGTTAAAGTTTCCGATGCTTCACTTCACGTTTACTGTATCCCTCAGACCTTCTTATTGATGATGGAACACAGAAATTGCATCGGAATTAAATACAGAGGCACAATACCGACTCAAGTTCAAGGAGACTGGCTCCTCTTTCTGTCAGTGTTTTGAACCATTCCTGTGACACTAGCTATAGATTCCGATGCATCACTTCAGGTTTATTGTATCCCTTGGACCTTCGTATTGACGATGAAACACAGAAATAGCATCGGAATTAAATACAAAAGGCACACTGCCGACTTAAGTACAAGTAGACTGACTCTTCCTACTGTCTATGTTTTGAACCATTCCTGTGACACTAGTTATAGATTCCGATGCTTCACTTCAGGTTTACTGTATCCCTCTGACCTTCTTATTGACGTTGAAACACAGAAATTGCATCGGAATTATATAGAAAAGGCACAATGCCGACTTAAGTACAAGAAGACTGACTCTTCTTACTGTCTATGTTTTGAACCATCCCTTTTACACTAGTTATAGATTCCGATGCTTCACTTCAGGTTTACTGTATCCCTCTGACCTTCTTATTGACGATCAAACACAGAAATTGCATCGGAATTAAATACAAAAGGCACAATGCCGACTCATGTACAGGAAGACTGGCTCTTCTTACTGTCTATGCTTTGAACCACTCCTGTGACACTAGTTATAGATTCCGATGCTTCACTTCAGGTTAACTGTATCCCTCTGACCTTCTTGTTGACGATGAAACACAGTAATGCATCGGAATTAAATTGAAATGGCACAACGCCGACTTAAGTACATGAAAACTGACTCTTCTTACTGTCTATGATTTGAACCATTCCCGTGACACTAGTTATAGATTCCGATGCTTTACTTCAGGTTTACTGTAACCCTCTGACCTCCTTATTGACGATGAACCACAGAAATTGCATCGGAATTAAATACAAAAGGCACAATGCCGAATGAAGTACAAGAAAACTGACCCTTCTTACTGTCTATGTTTTGAACCATTCTTGTGACACTAGTTATAGATTCCGATGCTTCACTTCAGGTTTACTGTATCCCTCAGACCTTCTTATTGATGATGTAACACAGAAATTGCATCGGAATTAAATACATAGGCACAATGCCGACTCAAGTACAAGAAGACTGGCTCCTCTTTCTGTCTATGTTTTGAACCATTCCTGTGACACTAGTTACAGATTCCGATTCTTCACTTCAGGTTTACTGTATCCCTTGGACCTTCCTATTGACGATGTAACACAGAAATAGCGTCGGAATTAAATACAAAAGGCACACTGCCGACTTAAGTACAAGAAGACTGACTCTTCCTACTGTCTATGCTTTAAACCATTCCTGTGGCACTAGTTATAGATTCCGATGCTTCATTTCAGGTTTACTGTATTCCTCTGACCTTCTTATTGACGATGAAACACAGAAATTGCATCGGAATTATATAGAAAAGGCACAATGCCGACTTAAGTACAAGAAGACTGACTCTTCTTACTGTCTATGTTTTGAACCATTCCTTTGACACTAGTTATAGATTCCGATGCTTCACTTCTGGTTTACTGTATCCCTCTGACCTTCTTATTGACGATCAAACACAGAAATCGCATCGGAATTAATTACAAAAGGCACAATGCCGATTCAAGTACAAGAAGACTGTCTCTTCATACTGTCTATATTTTGAACCATTCCTGTGACACTAGTTATCGATTTAGATGCTTCACTTCCGGTATACTGTATCCCTTGAACCTTCTTATTGACCATGAAACACGAAAATTGCATCGGTATTAAATACAAAAGGCACTATGCCGACTTAAGTACAAGAAGACTGACTCTTATTACTGTCAATGTTTTGAACCATTCCTGTGACACTAGTTGTAGATTCCGATGCTTCACTTCCGGTTTACTGTATCCCTTCGACCTTCTTATTGACGATGAAACACGAAAATTGCATCGGTATTAAATACAAAAGGCACAATGCAGACTTAAGTACAAGAAGACTGACTCTTATTACTATCTATGTTTTGAACCATTCCTGTGGCACTAGTTATAGATTCCGATGCTTCACTTCGGGTTTACAGTATCCCTCTGACCTTCTTATTGACGATGAAACACAGAAATTCCATCGGAATTAAATACATTGGCACAATTCCGACTCAAGTACAAGAAGACTGGCTCTTCTTACTGTCTATGATTTGAACCATTCCTGTGACACTAGTTATATTTTCCGATGCTTCATTACAGGAAAACTGTATCCCTCTGACCTTCTTATTGACGATGAAACACAGTAATTGCATCGGAATTAAATTGAAATGGCACAATGCCGACTTAAGTACAAGAAAACTGACTCTTCTTACTGTCCATGTTTTGAACCATTCCTTTGACACTAGTTATAGATTCCGATGCTTCACTTCACGTTTACTGTAACCCTCTGACCTTCTTATTGACGATGAAACACTGAAATTGCATCGGAATTAAATACAAAAGGCACAATGCCGACTTAAGTACAAGAAGACTGACTCTTCTTACTGTCTATGTTTTGAACCATTCCTGTGACACTAGTTATAGATTCCGATTATTCACTTCAGGTTTACTGTATCCCTCAGACCTTCTTATTGATGATGTAACACAGAAATTGCATCGGAATTAAACACATAGGCACAATGCCGACTCAAGTACAAGAACCCTGGCTCCTCTTTCTGTCTATGTTTTGAACCATTCCTGTGACACTAGTTATAGATTCCGATTCTTCACTTCAGGTTTACTGTATCCCTTGGACCTTCTTAATGACGATGTAACACAGAAATAGCATCGGAATTAAATACAAAAGGCACACTGCCGACTTAAGTACAAGAAGACTGACTCTTCCTACTGGCTATGTTTTGAACCAGTCCTGTGACACTAGTTATAGATTCCGATGCTACACTTCAGGTTCACTGTATCCCTCTGACCTTCTCATTGACGATGAAACACAGAAATTGCATCGGAATTATATAGAAAAGGCACAATGCCGACTTAAGTACAAGAAGACTGACTCTTCTTACTGTCTATGATTTGAACCATTCCTTTGACACTAGTTATAGATTCCGATGCTTCACTTCTGGTTTACTGTATCCCTCTGACCTTCTTATTGACGATCAAACACAGAAATTGCATCGGAATTAAATACAAAAGGCACAATGCCGACTCATGTACAAGAAGACTGGCTCTTCTTACTGTCTATGCTTTGAACCACTCCTGTGACACTAGTTATAGATTCCGATGCTTCACTTCAGGTTAACTGTATCCCTCTGACCTTCTTGTTGACGATGAAACACAGTAATTGCATCGGAATTAAATTGAAATGGCACAACGCCGACTTAAGTACATGAAAACTGACTCTTCTTACTGTCTATGATTTGAACCATTCCTGTGACACTAGTTATAGATTCCGATGCTTTACTTCAGGTTTACTGTAACCCTCCGACCTCCTTATTGACGATGAACCACAGAATTTGCATCGGAATTAAATACAAAAGGCACAATGCCGAATTAAGTACAAGAAAACTGACCCTTCTTACTGTCTATGTTTTGAACCATTCTTGTGACACTAGTTATAGATTCCGATGCTTCACTTCAGGTTTACTGTATCCCTCAGACCTTCTTATTGATGATGTAACACAGAAATTGCATCGGAATTAAATACATAGGCACAATGCCGACTCAAGTACAAGAAGACTGGCTCCTCTTTCTGTCTATGTTTTGAACCATTCCTGTGACACTAGTTACACATTCCGATTCTTCACTTCAGGTTTACTGTATTCCTCTGACCTTCTTATTGACGATGAAACACAGAAATTGCATCGGAATTATATAGAAAAGGCACAATGCCGACTTAAGTACAAGAAGACTGACTCTTCTTACTGTCTATGTTTTGAACCATTCCTTTGACACTAGTTATAGATTCCGATGCTTCACTTCTGGTTTACTGTATCCCTCTGACCTTCTTATTGACGATCAAACACAGAGATCGCATCGGAATTAATTACAAAAGGCACAATGCCGATTCAAGTACAAGAAGACTGTCTCTTATTACTGTCTATATTTTTAACCATTCCTGTGACACTAGTTATAGATTTAGATGCTTCACTTCCGGTTTACTGTATCTCTTGGACCTTCTTATTGACCATGAAACACGAAAATTGCATCGGTATTAAATACAAAAGGCACTATGCCGACTTAAGTACAAGAAGACTGACTCTTATTACTGTCTATGTTTTGAACCATTCCTGTGACACTAGTTGTAGATTCCGATGCTTCACTTCCGGTTTACTGTATCACTTGGACCTTCTTATTGACGATGAAACACGAAAATTGCATCGGTATTAAATACAAAAGGCACAATGCCGACTTAAGTACAAGAAGACTGACTCTTATTACTATCTATATTTTGAACCATTCCTGTGGCACTAGTTATAGATTCCGATTCTTCACTTCGGGTTTACAGTATCCCTCTGACCTTCTTATTGACGATGAAACACAGAAATTGCATCGGAATTAAATACATAGGCACAATTCCGACTCAAGTACAAGAAGACTGGCTCTTCTTACTGTCTATGATTTGAACCATTCCTGTGACACTAGTTATATTTTCCGATGCTTCATTACAGGTAAACTGTATCCCTCTGACCTTCTTATTGACGATGAAACACAGTAATTGCATCGGAATTAAATTGAAATGGCACAATGCCGACTTAAGTACAAGAAAACTGACTCTTCTTACTGTCCATGTTTTGAACCATTCCTTTGACACTAGTTATAGATTCCGATGCTTCACTTCAGGTTTACTGTAACCCTCTGACCTCCTTATTGACGATGAAACACAGAAATTGCATCGGAATTAAATACAAAAGGCACAATGCCGAATTAAGTACAAGAAAACCGACTCATCTTACTGTCTATGTTTTGAACCATTCCTGTGACACTAGTTATAGATTCCGATGCTTCACTTCACGTTTACTGTAACCCTCTGACCTTCTTATTGACGATGAAACACTGAAATTGCATCGGAATTAAATACAAAAGGCACAATGCCGACTTAAGTACAAGAAGACTGACTCTTCTTACTGTCTATGTTTTGAACCATTCCTGTGACACTAGTTATAGATTCCGATTATTCACTTCAGGTTTACTGTATCCCTCAGACCTACTTATTGATGATGTAACACAGAAATTGCATCGGAATTAAATACATAGGCACAATGCCGACTCAAGTACAAGAACCCTGGCTCCTCTTTCTGTCTATGTTTTGAACCATTCCTGTGACACTAGTTATAGATTCCGATTCTTCACTTCAGGTTTACTGTATCCCTTGGACCTTCTTATTGACGATGTAACACAGAAATAGCATCGGAATTAAATACAAAAGGCACACTGCCGACTTCAGTACAAGAAGACTCACTCTTCCTACTGTCTATGTTTTGAACCAGTCCTGTGACACTAGTTATAGATTCCGATGCTACACTTCAGGTTCACTGTATCCCTCTGACCTTCTCATTGACGATGAAACACAGAAATTGCATCGGAATTATATAGAAAAGGCACAATGCCGACTTAAGTACAAGAAGACTGACTCTTCTTACTGTCTATGTTTTGAACCATTCCTTTGACACTAGTTATAGATTCCGATGCTTCACTTCTGGTTTACTGTATCCCTCTGACCTTCTTATTGACGATCAAACACAGAAATCGCATCGGAATTAATTACAAAAGGCACAATGCCGATTCAAGTACAAGAAGACTGTCTCTTCTTACTGTCTATATTTTGAACCATTCCTGTGACACCAGTTATAGTTTCCGATGTTTCACTTCCGGTTTACTGTATCCCTTGGACCTTCTTATTGACCATGAAACACGAAAATTGCATCGGTATTAAATACAAAAGGCACTATGCCGACTTAAGTACAAGAAGACTGACTCTTATTACTGTCTATGCTTTGAACCATTCCTGTGACCCTAGTTACAGATTCCGATGCTTCACTTCAGGTTTACTGTATTCCTTGGACCTTCTTATTGACGATGAAACACAGAAATTGCGTCGGAATTAAATACAAAAGGCACAATGCCGAATTAAGTACAAGATAACTGACTCTTCTTACTGTCTATGATTTGAACCATTCCTGTGACACTACTTATAGATTCCGATGCTTCACTTCACGTTTACTGTAACCCTCTGACCTTCTTATTGACGATGAAACACTGAAATTGCATCGGAATTAAATACAAAAGGCACAATGCCGACTTAAGTACAAGAAGACTAACCCTTCTTACTGTCTATGTTTGAACCATTCCTGTGACACTAGTTATAGATTCCGATGCTTCACTTCAGGTTTACTGTATTCCTCAGACCTTCTTATTGATGATGTAACACAGAAATTGCATCGGAATTAAATACATAGGCACAATGCCGACTCAAGTACAAGAAGACTGGCTCCTCTTTCTGTCTATGCTTTGAACCATTCCTGTGACACTAGTTACAGATTCCGATTCTTCACTTCAGGTTTACTGTATCCCTTGGACCTTCTTATTGACGATGTAACACAGAAATAGCATCGGAATTAAATAGAAAAGGCACACTGCCGTCTTAAGTACAAGAAGACTGACTCTTCCTACTGTCTATGTTTTGAACCAGTCCTGTGACACTAGTTATAGATTCCGATGCTACACTTCAGGTTCACTGTATCCGTCTGACCTTCTTATTGACGATGAAACACAGAAACTGCATCGGAATTATATAGAAAAGGCACAATGCCGACTTAAGTACAAGAAGACTGACTCTTCTTACTGTCTATGTTTTGAACCATTCCTTTGACACTAGTTATAGATTCCGATGCTTCACTTCTGGGTTACTGTATCCCTCTGACCTTCTTATTGACGATCAAACACAGAAATCGCATCGGAATTAATTACAAAAGGCACAATGCCGATTCAAGTACAAGAAGACTGTCTCTTCTTACTGTCTATATTTTGAACCATTCCTGTGACACCAGTTATAGTTTCCGATGCTTCACTTCCGGTTTACTGTATCCCTTGGACCTTCTTATTGACCATGAAACACGAAAATTGCATTGGTATTAAATACAAAAGGCACTATGCCGACTTAAGTACAAGAAGACTGACTCTTATTACTATCTATGTTTTGAACCATTCCTGTGGCACTAGTTATAGATTCCGATGCTTCACTTCGGGAATACTGTATCCCTCTGACCTTCTTATTGACGATGAAACACAGAAATTGCATCGCAATTAAATACTTAGGCACAATTCCGACTCAAGTACAAGAAGACTGGCTCTTCTTACTGTCTATGTTTTGAACCATTCCTGTGACACTAGTTATATTTTCCGATGCTTCATTTCAGGTTAACTGTATCCCTCTGACCTTCTTATTGACGATGAAACACAGTAATTGCATCGGAATTAAATTGAAATGGCACAATGCCGACTTAAGTACAAGAAAATTGACTCTTCTTACTGTCAATGTTTTGAACCATTCCCGTGACCCTAGTTATAGATTCCGATGCTTCACTTCAGGTTTACTGTAACCCTCTGACCTCCTTATTGACGATGAAACACAGAAATTGCATCGGAATTAAATACAAAAGGCACAATGCCGAATTAAGTACAAGAAAACCGACTCATCTTACTGTCTATGTTTTGAACCATTCCTGTGACACTAGTTATACAATCCGATGCTTCACTTCACGTTTACTGTATCCCTTGGACCTTCTTATTGACGATGAAACACAGAAATTGCATCGGATTTAATTACAAAAGGCACAATGCCGAGTCGAGTTCAAGAAGACTGGCTCTTCTTACTGTCTATGTTTTGAACCTTTCCTGTGAGACCGGTTTTAGATTCCGATGCCTCACTTCAGGTTTACTGTATCCCTTGGCCCTTCTTACTGACGACAAAACACAGAAATTGCATCGGAATTAAATAGAAAAGGCACAATGCCGTCTTAAGTACAAGAAGACTGACTCTTCTTACTGACTATGCTTTGATCATTTTCTTTGAGACCAGTTTTAGATTCCGTTGCTTCACTATATGTTTACTGTATCCCTCTGACCTTCTTAATGACGAATAAACAAAGAAATTGTATCGGAATTAAATACAAAAGACACAGTGCTAACTCAAGTACAAGAAGACAGGATCTTCTTACTGCCTGTGTTTTGAAAATTTCCTGTTTTCCCGGTTGTAGATTCCGATGCTTCACTTCAGGTTTACTGTATCCCATGGACCTTCTTATTGACGTCGAAACACCGAAATTGCATCGGAATTAAAGAGAAAAGGCACAAAGTCGACTTAAGTACAAGACATCTGACTGTTCTAACTGTCTATGCTTTTGAACTATTCCTGTGACACTAGTTATCGCTTCCGATGCTTCACTTCATGTTTACTGTATCGCTCTGACCTTCTTATTCACGATGAAACACAGATATTGCATCGGAAATAAATACAAAAGGCACAATGCTGAATTAAGTACAGGAAAACTAACTCTTCTTACCGTCTATGATTTAAACCTTTCCTGTGAGACCAGTCTTAGATTCCGATGGTTCACTTCAGGTTTACTGTATCCCTCTGACCTTCCTATTGACAATGAAACACAGGAATTGCATCGGAATTAAATACAAAAGGCACAATGCCGACTTAAGTACAGGGAGACTGACTCTTCTTACTGTCTATGTTTTGAACCTTTCCTTTGACACTAGTTATAGATTCCGATGCTTCACTTCAGGTTTACTGTATCCCTCTGACCTTCTTATTGACAATTAAACACAGAAATCGAATCGGAATTAAATACAAAAGGCACAATGCCGGCTCAAGTACAAGAAGACTGTCTCTTCCTACTGTCTATATTTTGAACCATTCCTGTGACACTAGTTATAGTTTCCGATGCTTCAATTCCGGTTTACTGTATCCCTTGGACCTTCTTATTGACCATGAGACACGAAAATTGCAACGGTATTAAATACAAAAGGCAGTATGCCGACTTAAGTACAAGAAGACTGACTCTTATTACTGTCTATATTTTGAACCATTCCTGTGACACTAGTTATAGATTCCGATGCTTCACTTCAGGTCTACTGTATCCCTTGGACCTTCTTATCGACGTCAAAACACAGAAATTGCATCGGAATTAAACAGAAAAGGCACAATGCCGACTTAAGTACAAGAAGACTGTCTCTTCTTACTGACTATGATGTGAACATTTTCTGTGAGACCAGTATTAGATTCCGGTGCTTCACTATATGTTTACTGTATCCCTCTGACCTTCTTATTGACGATTAAACACAGAAATTGCATCGGTATTAAATATAAAAGTCACATTGCCGCCTTAAGTACTAGAAGACTGACTCTTCTTACTATCTATGTTTTGAGCCATTCCTGTGACACTAGTTATACATTCCGATGCTTCACTTCAGGTTTACTGTATCCCTCTGAAATTCTCATTGACGATGAAACACAGCAATTGCATCGGAATTAAATAGAAAGGGCACAATGCCGATTTAAGTACAAGAAAACTGACTCTTCTTACTATCTATGTTTTGATGCATTCCCGTGACACTAGTTATAGATTCCGATGATTCACTTCAGGTTTACTGTATCCCTCTGACCTTCTGATTGACGATGAAACACAGAAATTGCATCGGAAATAAAGACAAAAGCACAATGCCGAATTAAGTACAAGAGAACGACTCTTCCTACTGTCTATGTTTTGAACCATTCCTGTGACACTAGTTATAAATTCCGATGCTTCACTTCCGGTTTACTGCATCCCTTGGACCTTCTTATTGACGATGAAACACGAAAATTGCATCGGTATTAAATACAAAAGGCAAAATGCCGACTTAAGTACAAGAAGACTGACTCTTATTACTGTCTATGTTTTGAACCGTTCCTGCAACACTAGTTATAGATTCCGATGCTTCACTTCGGGTTTACTGTATCCCTCTGACCTTCTTATTGACGATGAAACACAGAAATTGCATCGGAATTAAATACATAGGCACAATTCCGACTCAAGTACAAGAAGACTGGCTCTTCTTACTGTCTATGTTTTGAACCATTCCTGTGGCACTAGTTATATTTTCCGATGCTTCACTTCAGGTTAACTGTATCCCTCTGACCTACTTATTGACGATGAAACACAGTAATTGCATCGGAATTAAATAGAATAGGCAAAATGCCGACTTAGATACAAGAAAACTGACTCTTCTTACTGTCTATGTTTTGAACTATTGCCGTGACACTAGTTACAGATTCCGATGCTTCACTTCAGGTTTACTGTAACCCTCTGACCTTCTTATTGACGATGAAACACAGAAATTGCATCGGAATTAAATAAAAAAGGCACAATGCCGAATTAAGTACAAGAAACCTGACTCTTCTTACTGTCCATGTTTTGAACCATTCCTGTGACACTAGTTATAGATTCCGATGCTTCACTTCAGGTTTACTGTATCCTTCTGACCTTCTTATTTACGATGAAACACAGAAATTGCATCGGAATTAATTACAAAAGGCACAAAGCCGAATCGAGTTCAAGAAGACTGGTTTTTCTTACTGTGTATGTTTTGAACCTTTCCTGTGAGACCGGTTTTAGATTCCGATGCTTCACTTCAGGTTAACTGTATCCCTCTGACCTTCTTATTGACGAAGAAACACAGAAATTGCATCGGATTAAATTACAAAATGCACAATGCCGAATCGAGTTCAAGAAGACTGGCACTGCTTACTGTCTATGTTTTGAACCTCTCCTGTGAGACCGGTTTTAGATTCCGATGCTTCACTTCAGGTTAACTGTATCCCTCTGACCTTCTTGTTGACGATGAAACACAGTAATTGCAACGGAATTTAATTGAAATGGCACAACGCCGACTTAAGTACATGAAAACTGACTCTTCTTACTGTCTATGATTTGAACCATTCCCGTGACACTAGTTATAGATTCCGATGCTTTACTTCAGGTTTACTGTAACCCTCTGACCTCCTTATTGACGACGAACCACAGAAATTGCATCGGAATTAAATACAAAAGGCACAATGCCGAATTAAGTACAAGAAAACTGACCCTTCTTACTGTCTATGTTTTCAACCATTCTTGTGACACTAGTTATAGGTTCCGATGCTTCACTTCAGGTTTACTGTATCCCTCAGACCTTCTTATTGATGATGTAAGACAGAAATTGCATCGGAATTAAATACATAGGCACAATGCCGACTCAAGTACAAGAAGACTGGCTCCTCTTTCTGTCTATGTTTTGAACCATTCCTGTGACACTAGTTACAGATTCCGATTCTTCACTTCAGGTTTACTGTATCCCTTGGACCTTCCTATTGACGATGTAACACAGAAATAGCGTCGGAATTAAATACAAAAGGCACACTGCCGACTTAAGTACAAGAAGACTGACTCTTCCTACTGTCTATGCTTTGAACCATTCCTGTGACACTAGTTATAGATTCCGATGCTTCACTTCAGGTTTACTGTATTCCTCTGACGTTCTTATTGACGATGAAACACAGAAAATGCATCGGAATTATATAGAAAAGGCACAATGCCGACTTAAGTACAAGAAGACTGACTCTTATGACTGTCTATGTTTTGAACCATTCCTGTGACACTAGTTGTAGATTCCGATGCTTCACTTCCGGTTTACTGTATCCCTTGGACCTTCTTATTGACGATGAAACACGAAAATTGCATCGGTATTAAATACAAAAGGCACAATGCCGACTTAAGTACAAGAAGACTGACTCTTATTACTATCTATGTTTTGAACCATTCCTGTGGCACTAGTTATAGATTCCGATGCTTCACTTCGGGTTTACTGTATCCCTCTGACCTTCTTATTGACGATGAAACACAGAAATTGAATCGGAATTAAATACATAGGCACAATTCCGACTCAAGTACAAGAAGACTGGCTCTTCTTACTGTCTGTGATTTGAACCATTCCTGTGACACTAGTTATATTTTCCGATGCTTCATTACAGGTAAACTGTATCCCTCTGACCTTCTTATTGACGATGAAACACAGTAATTGCATCGGAATTAAATTGAAATGGCACAATGCGGACTTAAGTACAAGAAAACTGACTCTTCTTACTGTCCATGTTTTGAACCATTCCTTTGACACTAGTTATAGATTCCGATGCTTCACTTCAGGTTTACTGTAACCCTCTGACCTCCTTATTGACGATGAAACACAGAATTTGCATCGTAATTAAATACAAAAGGCACAATGCCGAATTAAGTACAAGAAAGCCGACTCATCTTACTGTCTATGTTTTGAACCATTCCTGTGACACTAGTTATAGATTCCGATGCTTCACTTCACGTTTACTGTAACCCTCTGACCTTCTTATTGACGATGAAACACTGAAATTGCATCGGAATTAAATACAAAAGGCACAATGCCGACTTAAGTACAAGAAGACTGACTCTTCTTACTGTCTATGTTTTGAACCATTCCTGTGACACTAGTTATAGATTCCGATTACTCACTTCAGGTTTACTGTATCCCTCAGACCTTCTTATTGATGATGTAACACAGAAATTGCATCGGAATTAAATACATAGGCACAATGCCGACTCAAGTACAAGAACCCTGGCTCCTCTTTCTGTCTATGTTTAGAACCATTCCTGTGACACTAGTTATAGATTCCGATTCTTCACTTCAGGTTTACTGTATCCCTTGGACCTTCTTATTGACGATGTAACACAGAAATAGCATCGGAATTAAATACAAAAGGCACACTGCCGACTTAAGTACAAGAAGACTGACTCTTCCTACTGTCTATGTTTTGAACCAGTCCTGTGACACTAGTTATAGATTCCGATGCTACACTTCAGGTTCACTGTATCCCTCTGACCTTCTTATTGACGATGAAACACAGAAATTGCATCGGAATTTTATAGAAAAGGCACAATGCCGACTTAAGTACAAGAAGACTGACTCTTCTTACTGTCTATGTTTTGAACCATTCCTTTGACACTAGTTATAGATTCCGATGCTTCACTTCTGGTTTACTGAATCCCTCTGACCTTCTTATTGACGATCAAACACAGAAATCGCATCGGAATTAATTACAAAAGGCACAATGCCGATTCAAGTTCAAGAAGACTGTCTCTTCTTACTGTCTATATTTTGAACCATTCCTGTGACACCAGTTATAGTTTCCGATGCTTCACTTCCGGTTTACTGTATCCCTTGGACCTTCTTATTGACCATGAAAAACGAAAATTGCATCGGTATTAAATACAAAAGGCACTATGCCGACTTAAGTACAAGAAGACTGACTCTTATTACTGTCTATGTTTTGAACCATTCCTGTGACACTAGTTATAGATTCCGATGCTTCACTTCACGTTTACTGTATCCCTTGGACCTTCTTATTGACGATGAAACACAGAAATTGCGTCGGAATTAAATAGAAAAGGCACAATGCCGACTTAAGAAAAGAAGACTGACTCTTATTACTATCTAAGTTTTGAACCATTCCTGTGGCACTTGTTATAGTTTCCGATTCTTCACTTCAGGTTTACTGTATCCCTTGGAGCTTCTTATTGACGATGAAACACAGAAATTGCATCGGATTTAATTACAAAAGGCACAATGCCGAGTCGAGTTCAAGAAGACTCGCTCTTCTTACTGTCTATGTTTTGAATCTTTCCTGTGAGACCGGTTTTAGATTCCGATGCTTAACTTCAGGTTACCGTATCCCTTGGCCCTTCTTACTGACGACAAAACACAGAAATTGCATCGGAATTAAATAGAAAAGGCACAATGCCGTCTTAAGTACAAGAAGACTGACTCTTCTTACTGACTATGCTTTGATCATTTTCTGTGAGACCAGTTTTAGATTCCGGTGCTTCACTATATGTTTACTGTATCCCTCTGACCTTCTTAATGACGAATAAACAAAGAAATTGCATCGGAATTAAAGAGAAAAGGCACAAAGTCGACTTAAGTACAAGAAATCTGACTGTTCTAACTGTCTATGCTTTTGAACTATTCCTGTGACACTAGTTATAGATTCCGATGGTTCACTTCAGGTCTACTGTATCCCTTGGACCTTCTTATCGACGACAAAACACAGAAATTGCATCGGAATTAAACAGAAAAGGCACAATGCCGACTTAAGTACAAGAAGACTGTCTCTTCTTACTGACTATGTTGTGAACATTTTCTGTGAGACCAGTATTAGATTCCGGTGCTTCACTATATGTTTACTGTATCCCTCTGACCTTCTTATTGACGATTAAACACAGAAATTGCATCGGTATTAAATATAAAAGTCACATTGCCGCCTTAAGTACTAGAAGACTGACTCTTCTTACTATCTATGTTTTGAGCCATTCCTGTGACACTAGTTATACATTCCGATGCTTCACTTCAGGTTTACTGTATCCCTCTGAAATTCTTATTGACGATGAAACACAGCAATTGCATCGGAATTGAATAGAAAAGGCACAATGCCGACTTAAGTACAAGAAAACTGACTCTTCTTACTATCTATGTTTTGATGCATTCCCGTGACACTAGTTATAGATTCCGATGATTCACTTCAGGTTTACTGTATCCCTCTGACCTTCTGATTGACGATGAAACACAGAAATTGCATCGGAAATAAATACAAAAGCACAATGCCGAATTAAGTACAAGAAGACTGACTCTTATTACTGTCTTTGTTTTGAACCATTCCTGTGACACTAGTTATAGATTGCGATGCTTCACCTCGGGTTTACTGTATCCATCTGACCTTCTTATTGACGATGAAACACAGAAATTTCACCGAAATTAATTACAAAATTCACAATGCCGAATCGAGTTCAAGAAGACTGGCTCTTCTTACTGTCTATGTTTTGAACCTTTCCTGTGAGACCGGTTTTAGATTCCGATGCTTCACTTCCGGATTCCTGTATCTCTTGGACCTTGTTACTGACGTCAAAACATAGAAATTGCATTGGAATTAAATAGAAAAGGCACAATGCCGACTTAAGCACAAGAAGACTGATTCTTCTTACTGACTATGTTGTGAACATTTTCTGTGAGACCAGTTTTAGATTCCGGTGCTTCACTATATGTTTACTGTATCCCTCTGACCTTCTTATTGACGTTTAAACACAGAAATTGCATCGGTATTAAGTATAAAAGTCACATTGCCGACTTAAGTACAAGAAGACTGACTCTTCCTACTGTCTATGATTTGAACCATTCCTGTGACACTAGTTATAGATTCCGATGCTTCACTTCAGGTTTACTGTATCCCTCTGACCTTCTTATTCACGATGAAACACGAAAATTGCATCGGTATTAAATGTAAAAGTCACATTGCCGACTCATGTACAAGAAGACTGACACTTCTTACTGTCTATGTTTTGAACCATTTCTGTGACACTAGTTATAGATTGCGATGCTTCACCACAGGTTTACTGTATCCCTCTGACCTTCTTATTGACGATGAAACACAGAAATTGCATCGAAATTAATTACAAAAGGCACAATGCCGAATCGAGTTCAAGAAGACTGGTTCTTCTTACTGTCTATGTTTTGAACCTTTCCTGTGAGACCGGTTTTAGATTCGGATGCTTCAATTCAGGTTTACTGTATCCCTAGGACCTTCTTACTGACGACAAAACACAGAAATTGAATCGGATTTAAATAGAAAAGGCACAGTGCCGTCTTAAGTACAGAAAAACTGACTCTTCTTACTGTCTATGTTTTGAATTATTCTTGTGACACTAGTTATAGATTCCGAAGCTTCACTTCAGGTTTACTGTATCCCTTGGACCTTCTTATTGACGTCGAAACACAGAAATTGCATCGGTCTTAAAGAGAAAGGTCACAATGTCGACTTAAGTATAAGAAAACTGACTCTTCTTACTGTTTTTGTTTGAACCATTCCTGTGACACTAGTTATAGATTCCGATGCTTCACTTCAGGTTTACTGTATCCCTCTGACCTTCTTATGGACGATGAAACACAGAAATTGCATCGGATTTAAATACAAAAGGCACAATGCCGACTCAAGTACAAGAAGACTGACTCTTCCTACTGTCTACGTTTTGAACCATTCCTGTGACACTTATTATAGTTTCCGATGCTTCACTTCGGGTTTACTGTATCCCTTGGACCTTCTCATTGACGATGAAACACGAAAATTGTATCGGTATTAAATATAAAAGTCACATTGCCGACTTAAGTACAAGAAGACTGACTCTTCCTACTGTCTTTGTTTTGAACCATTCCTGTGACACTAGTTATAGATTGCGATGCTTCACCTCGGGTTTACTGTATCCATCTGACCTTCTTATTGACGATTAAACACAGAAATTGCACCGAAATTAATTACAAAATTTACAATGCCGAATCGAGTTCAAGAAGGCTGGCTCTTCTTACTGTCTATGTTTTGAACCTTTCCTGTGAGACCGGTTTTAGATTCCGATGCTTCACTTCCGGTTTACTGTATCCCTTGGACCTTCTTACTGACGACAAAACACAGACATTGCATCGGAATTAAATAGATAAGGCACAATGCCGACTTAAGCACAAGACGACTGACTCTTCTTACTGACTATGTTGTGAACATTTTCTGTGAGACCAGTTTTAGATTCCGGTGCTTCACTATATGTTTACTGTATCCCTCTGACGTTCTTATTGATGATTAAACACAGAAATTGCATCGGTATTAAATATAAAAGTCACATTGCCGACTTAAGTACAAGAAGACTGACTCTTCTTACTGTCTATGTTTTGAGCCATTCCTGTGACACTAGTTATAGATTCCGATGCTTCACTTCAGGTTTAATGTATCCCTGTGACCTTCTTATTGACGATGAAACACAGAAATTGCATCGGAAATAAATACAAAACCACAATGCCGAATTAAGTACAAGAGAACTACTTTTCCTACTGTCTACGTTTTGAACCATTCCTGTGACACTAGTTGTAGATTCCGATGCTCCACTTCGGGATTACTGTATCGCACTGAGCTTCGTATTGACGATGAAACACAGAAATTGCATCGGAATTAAATATAAAAGGCACAATGCCGACTCATGTACAAGAAGATTGGCTCTTCTTACTGACTATGTTTTGAACCATTCCTGTGACACTAGTTATAGATTGCGATGCTTCACTTCAGGTTTACCGTATCCCTCTGACCTTCTTATTGACGATGAAACACAGAAATTGCATCGAAATTAATTACAAAAGGCACAATGCCGAATCGAGTTCAAGAAGACTGGCTGTTCTTACTGTCTATGTTTTGAACCTTTCCTGTGAGATCGGTTTTAGATTCGGATGCTTCACTTCAGGTTTACTGTATTCCTAGGACCTTCTTACTGACGACAAAACACAGAAATTGCATCAGAATTAAATAGAAAAGACACATTGCCGTCTTAAGTACAGAAAAACTGACTCCTCTTACTGTCTATGTTTTGAATTATTCTTGTGACACTAGTTATAGATTCCGAAGCTTCACTTCAGGTTTACTGTATCCCTTGGACCTTCTTATTGACGTCGAAACACAGAAATTGCATCGGACATAAAGAGAAAAGGCACAATGTCGACTTAAGTACAAGAAAACTGACTCTTCTTACTGTTTTTGTTTGAACAATTCCTGTGACACTAGTTATGGATTCCGATGCTTCACTTCAGGTGTACTGTATCCCTCTGACCTTCTGATTGACGATGAATTACAGAAATTGCATCGGAAATAAATGCAAAATGCACAATGCCGACTTAAGAACAAGAAGACTGACTCTTCCTACTGACTATGTTTTGAACATTTCCTGTGAGACCAGTTTAGATTCTGATGCTTCACTATATGTTTATTGTATCCCTTGGACCTCCTTATTGACGATGAAACACAGAAATTGCATCGGAAATAAATACAAAAGGCACAACGCCGACTTAAGTACTAGATGACTGACTCTTCTTACTGACTATGTTTTGAACATTTCCTTTGAGACCAGTTTAGATTCTGATGCTTCACTATATGTTTACTGTATCCCTTGGACCTCCTTATTGACGATGAAACACAGAAATTGAATCGGAAATAAATACAAAAGGCACAACGCAGACTTGAGTACAAGAAGACTAACTCTTCTTACTGACTTCCTTTTGAACATTTCCTGTGAGACCAGTTTTAGATTCCGATGCATCACAATATGTTTACTGTATGACTTGGACCTTCTTATTGACGATTAAACACAGAAATTGCATCGGAATTAAATACAAAAGGCACAATGCCGACTTAAGTACAAGTAGACTGACACTTCTTACTGACTATGCTTTGAACATTTCCTGTGAGACCAGTTTTAAATTCCGATGCTTCTCTTCGAAATTACTGTATCCCACTGACCTTCTTACTGACGATGAAACACAGAAATTGCATCGGAATTAAATACATAGGCACAATGCCGACTTAGGTACAAGAAGACTGGCTTTTCTTACGGTCTATGCTTTGAACTATTCCTTTGACACTAGTTATAGATTCCGATGCTAAACTTCAGGTTTACTGTATCCCTCTGACCTTCTAATTGACGATGAAACACAGAAATTGCATCGGAATTAAATACAAAAGGCAGAATGCCGACTCAAGTACAAGAAGACTGACTCTTCCTACTGTCTATGCTTTGAACCATTCCTGTGACACTATTATAGATTCCGATGCTTCACTTCGGGTTTACTGTATCCCTTGGACCTTCTTATTGACGATGAAACTCGAAAATTGCATCGGTGTTAAATATAAAAGTCACATTGCCGACTTAAGTACAAGAAGACTGACACTTCTTACTGTCTATGTTTTGAACCATTCCTGTGACACTAGTTATAGATTGCGATGCTTCACGTCAGGTTTACTGTATCCCTCTGACCTTCTTATTGTCGATGAAACACAGAAATTGCATCGAAATTAATTACAAATGGCACAATGCCGAATCGAGTTCAAGAAGACTTTCTCTTCTTAATGTCTATGTTTTGAACCTTTCCTGTGAGACCGGTTTTAGATTCGGATGCTTCACTTCAGGTATACTGTATCCCTAGGACCTTCTTACTGACGACAAAACACAGAAATTGCATCGGAATTAAATAGAAAAGGCACAATGCCGTCTTAAGTACAGAAAAACTGACTCTTCTTACTGTCTATGTTTCGAATTATTCTTGTGACACTAGTTATAGGTTCAGATGCTTCACTTTAGGTATACTGTATCTCTCTGACCTTCTTATTGACGACGAAACACAAAATATGAATCAGAATTAAATAGAAAATGCACAATGCAGTCTTAAGTAAAAGAAAACTAACTCTTCTTACAATCTATGATTTGAACCTTTCCTGTGACACCAGTTTTAGATTCCGATGCTTCACTTCAGGTATACTGTATCCTTTGGACCTTCTTATTGACGATGAAACACAGAAATTGCATCGGAATTAAATACAAAAGGCACAATGAAGACTTAAGTACAAGAAGACTGACTCTTCTTGCTGACTACGTTTTGAACATATCCTGTGAGACCACTTTAGATTCTGATGCTTCACTATATGTTTACTGTATCCCTAGGACCATCTTATTGACGATGAAACACAGAAATTGCATCGGAATTTAATACAAAATGCACAACGCCGACTTAAGTACGAGAAGACTGACTCATCTTACTGACTATCATTGAACATTTCCTGTGAGACCAGTTTTAGATTCCGATGCTTCACTATATGTTTACTGTATCCCTTAGACCTTCTTATTGACGATTAAACACAGAAATAGCATCGGAATTAAATACAAAAGGCACAATGCCGACTTAAGTACAAGAAGACTCACTCTTCTTACTGAGTATGATCTTAACATTTCCTGTTAGACCAGTTTTAGATTCCGATGCTTCACTATATGTTTACTGTATCCCTTGGACCTTCTTGTTGACGATGAAACACAGAAATTTCATCGGAATTAAATAGAAAAGGCACAATGCGGACTTAAGTACAAGAAAACTGACTCTTCTTACGGTGTATGTTTTGAACCATTCCTTGACACTAGTTATAGGTTCAGATGCTTCACTTTAGGTATACTGTATCTCTCTGACCTTCTTATTGACGATGAAACACAGAAATTGCATCGGAATTAAATACAAAATGCACAATGCCGACTCAAGTACAAGAAGACTGGCTCTTCTTACTGTCTATGTTTTGAAACTTTCCTGTCAGACTGATTTTAGATTCCGATGCTTCACTTCAGGTTTACTGTATCCATTGGATCTTGTTATTGACGACGAAACAAAGAAATTGCATCATAATTAAATAGAAAAGCACAATGCCGGCTTAAGTACAAGAAAACTGACTCTGCTTACTGTCTATGTTTTGAACCATTCCTGTGACACTAGTTACACATTCCGATTCTTCACTTCAGGTGTACTGTATCCCTCTGACCTTCTTATTGACGATGAAACACAGAAATTGCAGCGGAATTAAATACAAAATGCAAAATGCCGACTTAAGTACAAGAAAAGTGACTCTTCATACTGTTATTGTTTTGAACCATTCCTGTGACACGAGTTATAGATTTCGATGCTTCACTTCAGGTTTACTGTATCCCTCTGACCTTCTCATTGACAATGAAAGACCGAAATTGCATCGGAATTAAATACAAAAGGCACAATGCCGAATTAAGTACAAGAAATCTGACTCTTCATATTGTCTATGATTTTGAACCATTCCTGTGACACTAGTTATTGATTCCGATGCTTTACTTCAGGTTTACTGTAACCCTTTGACCTTCTTATTGACGATGAAACACCGATATTGCATCGAAAATAAATACAAAAGCCACAATGCCGAATTAAGTACAAGAAAACTGACTCTTCTTACTGTCTATGTTTTGAACCATTCCCGAGACACTAGTTATTGATTCCGATGCTTTACTTCAGGTTTACTGTAACCCTTTGACCTTCTTATTGACGATGAAACACAGAAATTGCATCGGAATTAAATACAAATGGCACAATGAGGAATTAAGTACAAGAAGACTGACTCTTCCTACTGTCTTTGTTTTGAACCATTCCTGTCACACTAGTTATAGATTGCTATGCTTCACCTCGGGTTTACTGTAGCCATCTGACCTTCTTATTGACGATGAAACACAGAAATTGCACCGAAATTAATTACAAAATTCACAATGCCGAATCGAGTTCAAGAAGACTGGCTCTTCTTACTGTCTATGTTTTGAACCTTTCCTGTGAGACCGGTTTTAGATTCCGATGCTTCACTTCCGGTTTCCTGTATCCCTTGGACCTTGTTACTGACGTCAAAACACAGAAATTGCATCGGAATTAAATAGCAAAGGAACAATGCCGACTTAAGCACAAGAAGACTGACTCTTCTTACTGACTATGTTGTGAACATTTTCTGTGAGACCATTTTTAGATTCCGGTGCTTCACTATATGTTTACTGTATCCCTCTGACCTTCTTATTGACGATTAAACACAGAAATTGCATCGGTATTAAATATAAAAGTCACATTGCCGACTTAAGTATGAGAAGACTGACTCTTCTTACTGTCTATGTTTTGAACCATTCCTGTGACACTAGTTATAGATTCCGATGCTTCACTTCAGGTTTACTGTATCCCTCTGACCTTCTTATTGACGATGAAACAAAGAAATTGCATCGGAAATAAATACAAAAGCACAATGCCGAATTAAGTACAAGAGAACTACTCTTCCTACTGTCTATGTTTTGAAAGATTCCTGTGACATTAGTTGTAGATTCCGATGCTTCACTTCGGGATTACTGTATCCCACTGACCTTCTTATTGACGATGAAACACAGAAATTGCATCGGAATTAAATACAAAAGCCACAACGCCGACTCATGTACAAGAAGACTGACTCTTCTTACTGTCTATGATTTGAACCATTCCTGTGACACTAGTTATAGATTCCGATGCTTCACTTCAGGTTTACTGTATCCCTCTGACCTTCTTATTACGATGAAACACAGAAATTGCATCGGAATTAAATACATAGGCACAATGCCGACTTAAATACAAGAAGACTGGCATTTCTTACTGTCTATGTTTTGAACCATTCCTTTGACACTAGTTATAGATTCCGATGCTAAACTTCAGGTTTACTGTATCCCTCTGACCTTCTATTTGACGATGAAACACAGAAATTGCATCGGAATTAAATACAAAAGCCAGAATGCCGACCCAAGTACAAGAAGGCTGACTCTTCTTACTGTCTATGCTTTGAACCATTCCTGTGACACTATTATAGATTCCGATGCTTCACTTTGGGTTTACTGTATCCCTTGGACCTTCTTATTCACGATGAAACACGAAAATTGCATCGGTATTAAATATAAAAGTCACATTGCCGACTCATGTACAAGAAGACTGACACTTCTTACTGTCTATGTTTTGAACCATTCCTGTGACACTAGTTATAGATTGCGATGCTTCACCTCAGGTTTACTGTATCCCTCTGACCTTCTTATTGACGATGAAACACAGAAATTGCATCGAAATTAATAACAAAAGGCACAATGCCGAATCGAGTTCAAGAAGACTGGCTCTTCTTACTGTCTATGTTTTGAACCTTTCCTGTGAGACCGGTTTTAGATTCGGATGCTTCACTTCAGGTTTACTGTATCCCTAGGACCGTCTTACTGACTACAAAACACAGAAATTGCATCGGATTTAAATAGAAAAGGCACAATGCCGTCTTAAGTACAGAAAAACTGACTTTTCTTACTGTCTATGTTTTGAATTATTCTTGTGACACTAGTTATAGGTTCCGAAGCTTCACTTCAGGTTTACTGTATCTCTTGGACCTTCTTATTGACGTCGAAACACAGAAATTGCATCGGACGTAAAGAGAAAGGTCACAATGTCGACTTAAGTATAAGAAAACTGACTCTTCTTACTGTTTTTGTTTGAACCATTCCTGTGACACTAGTTATAGATTCCGATGCTTCACTTCAGGTTTACTATATCCCTCTGACCTTCTTATGGACGATGAAACACAGATATTGCATCGAAAATAAATACAAAAGGCACAATGCCGAATTAAGTACAAGAAAACTGACTCTTCTTACTGTCTATGTTTTGAACCATTCCCGAGACACTAGTTATAGATCCGATGCTTTACTTCAGGTTTACTGTAACCCTTTGACCTTCTTATTGACGATGAAACACAGAAATTGCATCGGAATTAAATATAAAAGGCACAATGCCGACTCATGTACAAGAAGATTGGCTCTTCTTACGGACTATGTTTTGAACCATTCCTGTGACACTAGTTATAGATTGCGATGCTTCACCTTAGGTTTACTGTATCCCTCTGACCTTCTTATTGACGATGAAACACTGAAATTGCATCGAAATTAATTACAAAAGTCACAATGCCAAATCGAGTTCAAGAAGACTGGCTGTTCTTACTGTCTATGTTTTGAACCTTTCCTGTGAGACCGGTTTTAGATTCGGATGCTTCACTTCAGGTTTACTGTATCCCTAGGACCTTCTTACTGACGACAAAACACAGAAATTGCATCGGAATTAAATAGAAAAGGCACATTGCCGTCTTAAGTACAGAAAAACTGACTCTTCTTACTGTCTATGTTTTGAATTATTCTTGTGACACTAGTTATAGATTCCGAAGCCTCACTTCAGGTTTAGTGTATCCCTTGGACCTTCTTATTGACGTCGAAACACAGAAATTGCATCGGACTTAAAGAGAAAAGGCACAATGTCGACTTAAGTACAAGAAAACTGACTCTTCTTACTGACTATGTTTTGAACATTTCCTGTGAGACCAGTTTAGATTCTGATGCTTCACTATATGTTTACTGTATCCCTTGACCTCCTTATTGACGATGAAACACAGAAATTGCATCGGAAATAAATACAAAAGGCACAACGCCGACTTAAGTACAAGAAGACTGACTCTTCTTGCTGACTACCTTTTGAACATTTCCTGTGAGAGCAGTTTTAGATTCCGATGCATCACAATATGTTTACTGTATGACTTGGACCTTCTTATTGACGATTAAACACAGAAATTGCATCGGAATTAAATACAAAAGGCACAATGCCGACTTAAGTACAATAAGACTGACACTTCTTACTGACTATGCTTTGAACATTTCCTGTGAGGCCAGTTTTAAATTCCGATGCTTCTCTTCGGGTTTACTGTATCCCACTGACCTTCTTATTGACGATGAAACACAGAAATTGCATCGGAATTAAATACAGAAGGCACAATGCCGACTCATGTACAAGAAGACTGGCTGTTCATACGGTCTATGTTTTGAACCATTCCGGTGACCCTAGTTATAGATTCCGATGCATCACTTCAGGTTTACTGTATCCCTCTGACCTTCTTATTGACAATGAAACACAGAAATTGCTTCGGAATTAAATACAAAAGGCACAATGCCGACTCAAGTACAACAAGACTGACTCTTCTTACTGTCTATGTTTTGAGCCATTCCTGTGACACTAGTTATAGATTCCGATGCTTCACTTCAGGTTTACTGCATCCCTCTGACCTTCTTATTGACGATGAAACACAGAAATTGCATCGGAATTAAATACAAAAGGCACAATGCCGACTCATGTACAACAAGACTGGCTCTTCTTACTGTCTATGCTTTGAACCATTCCTGTGACACTAGTTATAGATTCCGATGCTTCACTTCAGGTTTACTGTATCCCTCTGACCTTCTTATTGACGATGAAACACAGAAATTGCATCGGAATTAAATACATAGGCACAATGCCGACTTAAGTACAAGAAGACTGGCTTTTCTTACTGTCTATGTTTTGAACCATTCCTTTGACACTAGTTATAGATTCCGATGCTAAACTTCAGGTTAACTGTAACCCTCTGACCTCCTAATTGACGATGAAACACAGAAATTGCATCGGAATTAATTACAAAAGGCAGAATGCCGACTCAAGTACAAGAAGACTGACTATTCCTACTGTCTATGCTTTGAACCATTCCTGTGACACTATTATTGATTCCGATGCTTCACATTGGGTTTACTGTATCCCTCTGACCTTCTTATTGACGATGAAACACGAAAATTGCATCGGTATTAAATATAAAAGTCACATTGCCGACATAAGTACAAGAAGACTGACACTTCTTACAGTCTATGTTTTGAACCATTTCTGTGACACTAGTTATAGACTGCGATGCTTCACCTCAGGTTTACTGTATCCCTCTGACCTTCTTATTGACGATGAAACACAGAAATTGCATCAAAATTAATTACAAAAGGCACAATGCCGATTCGACTGCAAGAACACTGGCTCTTCTTATTGTCTATGTTTTGAACCTTTCCTGTGAGACCGGTTTTAGATTCGGATGCTTCACTTCAGGTTTACTATATCCCTAGGACCTTCTTACTGACGACAAAACACAGAAATTGCATCGGAATTAAATAGAAAAGGCACAATGCCGTCTTAAGTACAAATAAAACTGACTCTTCTTACTGTCTATGTTCTGAATTATTCTTGTGACACTAGTTATAGATTCCGAAGCCTCACTTCAGGTTTAGTGTATCCCTTGGACCTTCTCATTGACGTCGAAACACAGAAATTGCATCGGACTTAAAGAGAAAAGGCACAATGTCGACTTAAGTACAAGAAAACTGACTCTTCTTACTGTTTTTGTTTGAACCATTCCTGTGACACTAGTTATAGATTCCGATGCTTCACTTCAGGTGTACTGTATCCCTCTGACCTTCTTATTGACGATGAATTACAGAAATTGCATCGGAAATAAATGCAAAATGCACAATGCCGACTTAAGTACAAGAGGACTGACTCTTCTTACTGACTATGTTTTGAACATTTCCTGTGAGACCAGTTTAGATTCTGATGCTTCACTATTTGTTTATTGTATCCCTTGGACCTCCTTATTGACGATGAAACACAGAAATTGCATCGGAAATAAATACAAAAGGCACAACGCCGACTTAAGTACAAGAAGACTGACTCTTCTTACTGACTATGTTTTGAACATTTCCTATGAGACCAGTTTAGATTCTGATGCTTCACTATATGTTTACTGTTTCCCTTGGACCTCCTTATTGACGATGAAACACAGAAATTGCATCGGAAATAAATACAAAAGGCACAACGCCGACTTAAGTACAAGAAGACTGACTCTTCTTACTGACTATCTTTTGAACATTTCCTGTGAGACCAGTTTTAGATTCCGATGCATCACAATATGTTTACTGTATGACTTGGACCTTCTTATTGACGATTAAACACAGAACTTGCATCGGAATTAAATACAAAACGCACAATGCCGAATTAAGTACAAGAAAACTGACTCTTCTTACTGTCTATGTTTTGAACCATTCCCGAGACACTACTTATAGATTCTGATGCTTCACTTCAGGTTTACTGTAACCCTTTGACCTTCTTATTGACGATGAAACACAGAAATTGCATCGGAATTAAATACATATGGCACTATGCCGAATTAAGTACAAGAAGACTGACTCTTCCTACTGTCTTTGTTTGAACCATTCCTGTGACACTAGTTGTAGATTGCAATGCTTCACCTCGGGTTTACTGTATCCATCTGACCTTCTTATTGACGATGAAACACAGAAATTGCACCGAAATTAATAACAAAATTCACAATGCTGAATCGAGTTCAAGAAGACTGGCTCTTCTTACTGTCTATGTTTTGAACCTTTCCTGTGAGACCGGTTTTAGATTCCGATGCTTCACTTCCGGTTTACTGTATTCCTTGGACCTTCTTACTGACGACAAAACACAGAAATTGCATCGGAATTAAATAGAAAAGGCACAATGTCGACTTAAGTACAAGAAAACTGACTCTTCTTTCTGTCTTTGTTTGAACCATTCCTGTGACACTAGTTATAGATTCCGATGCTTCACTTCAGGTTTACTGTATCGCTCTGACCTACTTATTCACGATGAAACACAGATATTGCATCGAAAATAAATACAAAAGGCACAATGCCGAATTACGTACAAGAAAACTGACTCTTCTTACTGTCTATGTTGTGAACCATTCCCGAGACACTAGTTATAGATTCCGATGCCTTACTTCAGGTTTACTGTAACCCTTTGACCTTCTTATTGAAGATGAAACACAGAAATTGGATCGGAATTAAATACAAATGGCACAATGCCGAATTAAGTACAAGAAGACTGACTCTTCCTACTGTCTTTGTTTTGAACCACTCCTGTGACACTAGTTATAGATTGCGATGCTTCACCTCGGGTTTACTGTATCCATCTGACCTTCTTATTGACGATGAAACACAGAAATTGCACCGAAATTAATTACAAAATTCACAATGCCGAATCAAGATCAAGAAGACTGGCTCTTCTTACTGTCTATGTTTTGAACCTTTCCTGTGACCGGTTTTAGATTCCGATGCTTCATATCCGGTTTACTGTATCCCTTGGACCTTCTTACTGACGACAAAACACAGAAATTGCATCGGAATTAAATAGAAAAGGCACAATGCCGACTTAAGCACAAGAAGACTGACTCTTCTTACTGACTATGTTGTGAACAATTTCTGTGAGACCAGTTTTAGATACCGGTGCTTCACTATATGTTTGCTGTATCCCTCTGACCTTCTTATTGACGATTAAACACAGAAATTGCTTTGGTATTAAATATAAAAGTCACATTGCCGACTTAAGTACAAGAAGACTGACTCTTCTTACTGTCTATGTTTTGAGCCATTCCTGTGACACTAGTTTAGATTCCGATGCTTCACTTCAGGTTTACTGTATCCCTCTGACCTTCTTATTGACGATGAAACACAGAAATTGCATCGGAAATAAATACAAAAGCACAATGACGAATTAAGTACAAGAGAACTACACTTCCTACTGTCTATGTTTTGAACCATTCCTGTGACACTAGTTGTAGAATCAGATGCTTCACTTCGGGATTACTGTATCCCACTGACCTTCTTATTGACGATGAAACACAGAAATTGCATCGGAATTAAATACAAAAGGCACAATGCCGTCTCATGTACAAGAATACGGGCTCTTCTTACTGTCTATGTTTTGAACCATTCCTGTGTCACTAGTTATAGATTCCGATGCTTCACTTCAGGTTTACTGTAACTCTCTGACCTTCTTATTGACGATGAAACACAGAAATTGCAACGGAATTAAATACATAGGCACAATGCCCACTTAAGTACAAGAGGACTGACTCTTCTTACTGTCTATGTTTTGAACCATTCCCGTGACACTAGTTATAGATTCCGATGCTTTACTTCAGGTTTGCTGTAACTCTCTGACCTTCTTATTGACGATCAAACACAGGAATTGCATCGGAATTAAATACAAAAGGCACAATGCCGACTTCAGTACAAGAACTCTCACTCTTCTTACTGTCCATGCTTTGAACCATTCCTGTGACACTAGTTACACATTCCGATGCTTCACTTCAGGTGTACTGTTTCCCTCTGACCTGCTTATTGACGATGAAACACAGAATTTGCAGCGGAATTAAATACAAAAGGCAAAATGCTGACTTAAGTACAAGAAAAGTGACTCTTCTTACTGTCTTTGTTTTGAACCATTCCTGTAACACTAGTTATAGATTTCGATGCTACACTTCAGGTTTACTGTATCTCTCTGACCATCTTATTGACGATGAAACACAGAAATTGCATCGGAATTAAATACAAAGGCACAATGCCGACTTAAGTACAAGAAATCTCACACTTCTTATTGTCTATGCTTTTGAACCATTCCTGTGACACTAGTTATCGATTCCGATGCTTCACTTCAGGTTTACTGTATCGCTCTGACCACCTTATTCACGATGAAACACAGATATTGCATCGGAATTAAATACAAAAGGCACAATGCCGAATTAAGTACAAGAAAACTGACTCTTCTTACTGTCTATGTTTTGAGCCATTCTTGTGACACTAGTTATAGATTCCGATGCTTCACTTCAGGTTTACTATATCCCTCTGACCTTCTTATTGACAATGAAACACAGAAATTGCATCGGAATTATATACAAAAGGCACAATGCCGACTCAAGTACAAGAAGCCTTGCTCTTCTTACTGTCTATGCTTTGCACCAATCCTGTGACACTAGTTATCGACTCCGATGCTTCACTTCAGGGTTACTGTATCCCTCTGACGTTCTTATTGACGATGAAACACAGAAATTGTGTCGAAATTTTATACAAAAGCACAATGCCGACTTAAGTACAAGTGAACTGACTCTTCCTACTGTCTATGTTTTGAACCATTCCTGTGACACTAGTTATAGAATCCGATGCTTCACTTCGGGTTTACTGTATCAAACTGACCTTCTTATTGACGACGAAACACAGAAATGGCATCGGAATTAAATACAAAAGGCACAATGCCGACTCAAGTACAAGAAGACTGGCTCTTCTTACTGTCTATGTTTTGAACCGTTCCTGTGACACTAGTTATAGATTCCGATGCTTCACTTCAGCTTTACTGTATCCCTCTGACCTTCTTATTGACGATGAAACACAGAAATTGCATCGGAATTAAATAGAAAAGGCAAAATGCCGACTTAAGTACAAGAAAACTGACTCTTCTTACTGTCTATGTTAAGAACCATTCCTATGACACTAGTTACACATTCCGATGCTTCACTTCAGGTTTACTGTATCCCTCTGACCTACTTATTGACGATGAAACACAGAAATTGCAGCGGAAATAAATACAAAAGGGAAAATGCCGACCTCTGTACAAGAAAACTGACTCTTCTTACTGTCTTGGCTTTGAACCACTCCTGCGACACTAGTTATAGCTTTCGATGCTTCACTTCAGGTTTACTGTATCCCTCTGACATTCTTATTGACGATGAAACAGAGAAACTGCATCGGAATTGAATACAAAAGGCACAATGCCGACTTAAGTACAAGAAATCTGACTCTTCTTCTTGTCTATGCTTTTGAACCATTCCTGTGACACTAGTTATAGATTCCGATGCTTCACTTCAGGTTTACTGTATCAGTCTGACCTTCTTATTGACGATGAAACACGGAAACTGCATCATAATTAAATACAAAAGGCATAATGCCGACTTAAGTACAAGAAGATTGACTCTTCTTACTGTCTATGTTTTGAACTATTCCTGTGACACTAGTTATAGATTCCGATGCTTCACTTCAGGTTTACTGTATCCCTCTGACCTCCTTATTGACGGTGAAACACAGAAATTGCATCGGTATTAAATACAAAAGGCAAAATGCCGAATCAAGTGCAAGAATACTGGCTCTTCCTACTGTCTATGTTTTGAACCATTTCTGTGACACTAGTTGTAGATTCCGATGCTTCACTTCAGGTTTACTGTATCCCTCTGATCGTCTTATTGAGGATGAAACACAGAAATTGCATCGGAATTAAATACATTGGCACAATGTTGATTCAAGTACAAGAAGACTGGCTCTTCTTACTGTCTATATTTTGAACCATTCCTGGGACTCTAGTTATAGATTCCGATGCTTCACTTCAGGTTTACTGTATCCCTCTGACCTTCTAATTGACGATGAAACACATGAATTGCATCAGAATCAAATAGAAAAGGCACAATGCCGACTTAAGAACAGGAAAACAGACTCTTATTACTGTCTATGTTTTGAAGCATTCCCGTGACACTAGTTATAGATTCCGATGCTTCACTTCTTGTTTACTGTATCCCTTGGACCTTCCTATTGACGATGAAACACGAAAATTGCATCGGTATTAAATATAAAAGTCACATTGCCGACTTAAGTACAAGAAGACTGACACGTCTTACTGTCTATGATTTGAACCATTCCTGTGACACTAGTTATAGATCGCGATGCTTCACCTCAGGTTTACTATATCCCTCTGACCTTCTTGTTGACGATGAAACACAGGAATTGCATCGAAATCAATTACAAAAGGCACAATGCCGAATTGAGTTCAAGAACACTGGCTCTTCTTACTGTCTATGATTTGAACATTTCCTGTGAGACCGGTTTTAGATTCCGATGCTTCACTTCAGGATTACTGTATCCCTTGGTCCTTCTTACTGACGACAAAACACAGAAATTGCATCGGAATTAAATAGAAAAGGCACAATGCCGTCTTAAGTACAGAAAAACTGACTCTTCTTACAGTCTATGTTTTGAATTATTCTTGTGACACTAGTTATAGATTCCGAAGCTTCACTACAGGTTTACTGTATCCCTCGGCCCTTCTTATTAACGGCGAAACACAGAAATTGCATCGGAATTAAAGAGAAAAGGCACAATGTCGACTTAAGTGCAAGAAAACTGACTCTTCTTACTGTCTTTGTTTGAACCATTCCTGTGACACTAGTTATAGATTCCGATGCTTCACTTTAGGTTTACTGTATCCCTCTGCCTTCTTATTGACGATGAAACACAGACATTGCAACGGAAATAAATACAAAAGGCACAACGCCGACTTAAGTACAAGGAGACTGACTCTTCTTACTGACTATCTTTTGAACATTTCCTGTGAGACCATTTTTAGATTCCGATGCATCACTATATGTTTACTGTATCCCTTGGACCTTCTTATTGACGGACAAACACAGAAATTGCATCGGAATTATATACAAAATGCACAATGCTGACTTAAGTAGAAGAAGACTGACACTACTTACTGACTGTGTTTTGAACATTTCCTGTGAGACCAGTTTTAGATTCCGATGCTTCACTATATGTTTACTGTATCCCTCGGACCTTCTTATTGACGATGAAACACAGAAATTGCATCAGAATTAAATACAAAAGGCACGATGCTGACTTAAGTACAAGAAGACCGACTCTTCCTACTGACTATGATTTCAACATTTCCTGTGCGACTAGTTTTAGATTCCGATGCTTCACTATATGTTTACTGTGTCCCTTTAACCATCTTATTGACGATGAAACACATAAATTGCATCGGAATTAAATAGAAAAGGCACAATGCAGATTTAAGTACAAGAAAACTGACTCTTCTTACTGTGTATGATTTGAACCATTCCTGTGACACTAGTTATAGATTCCGATGCTTCAGATCAGGTACACTGTATCTCTCTGACCTTCTTATTGACGCTGAAACACAGAAATTGCATCGGAATTAAATACAAAAGGCACAATGCCGACTCAAGTACAAGAAGACTGGCTCTTCTTACTGTCTATGTTTTGAAACTTTCCTGTAAGACTGGTTTTAGATTCCGATGCATCACTTCAGGTTTACTGTATCCCTCTGACCTTCTTATTGCCGACGAAACACAGTATTTGCATCATAATTAAATAGAAAAGGCACAATGCCGACTTAAGTACAAGAAAACTGACTCTTCTTACTGTCTTTGTTTTGAACCATTCCCGTGACACTACTTATAGACTTCGATGATACACTTCAGGTTTACTGTATCCCTCTGACCTTATTGACGATGAAACACAGAAATTGCATCGGAATTAAATACAACTGCACAATGCCGACTTAAGTACAAGAAATCTCACTCTTCTTACTGTCTATGCTTTTGAACCATTCCTGTGACACTAGTTATCGATTCCGATGCTTCACTTCAGGTTTACTGTATCGCTCTGACCTTCTTATTCATGAGGAAACACAGATATTGCATCGGAATTAAATACAAAAGGCACAATGCCGAATTAAGTTCAAGAAAACTGACTCTTCTTACTGTCTATGTTTTGAGCCATTCCTGTGACACCAGTTATAGATTTCGATGCTTCACTTCAGGTTTTCTGTATCCCTCTGACCTTCTTATTGACGATGAAACACAGAAATTGCTTCGGAATTAAATACAAAAGGCACAATGCCGACTTAAGTACAAGAAATCTGACTCTTCTTACTGTCTATGCCTTTGAACCATTCCTGTGACACTAGTTATCGATTCCGATGCTTCACTTCAGGTTTACTGTATCGCTCGGACCTTCTTATTGACGATGAAACACAGAAATTGCATCGGAATTAAATACAAAAGGCACATTGACGAATTAAGTACAAGAAAACTGACTCTTCTTACTGTCTACGCTTTGAACCATTCCTGTGACACTAGTTATAGATTCCGATGCTTTACTTCAGGTTTACTGTATCATTCTGACCTTCTTATTGACGATGAAAGACGGAAATTGCATCGCAATTAAATACAAAAGGCACAATGATGACTTAAGTACAAGAAGACTAACTCTTCTTACTGTCTATGCTTTGAACTATTCCTGTGACACTAGTTATAGATTCCGATGCTTCACTTCAAGTTTACTGTATCCCTCTGACCTTCGTATTGACGATGAAACACAGAAATTGCGTCAGAATTAAATAGAAACGGCACAATGCCGACTTAAGTACAAGAAAACTCACTCTTCTTACTGTCTATGTTTTGAACCATTCCTGTGACACTAGTTATTGATTCCGATGCTTCACTTCAGGTTTACTGTATCCCTCTGACCTTCTTATTGATGATAAAACATAGAAATTGCATGGGAATTAAATAGAAAAGGCACAATGCCGACTTAAGTACATGAAAACAGATTCCTCTTACTATCTACGTTTTGAACCATTCCTGTGACACTAGTTATATATTTCGATGCTTCAATTCAGGTTTACTGTATCCCGCTGACCTTCTTATTGACGATGAGACACAGATATTGCATCGGAATTAAATACAAAAGCACACGGCCGACTTAAGTTCAAGAAAACTGACTCTTCTTACTGTCTATGTTTTAAACCATTCCTGTGACACTAGTTAGAGATTCCGATGCTTCATTTCAGGTTTACTGTATCCCTCTGATTGTCTTATTGACGATGAAACACAAAAATTGTATCGGAATAAAATACAAAAGGCACAATGCCGACTTAAGTACAAGAAAACTGACTCTTCTTACTGTCTATGTTTTGAACCATTCCTGTGACACTAGTTATAGATTCCGATGCTTCACTTCAGGTTTACTGTATCCCTGTGACCTTCTTATTGACGATGAAACACAGAAATTGCATCGGAATTAAATACAAAAAGCACATTGCCGACTCTAGTACAAGAAGACTGTCTCTTCCTACTGTCTATGATTTGAACCATTCCTGTGACTCTAGTTATAGACTCCGATGCTTGACTTCAGGTTTACTGTAACCCTCTGACCTACTTATTGGCGATGAAACACAGAAAATGAATCAGAATTAAATAGAAAAGGCACAATGCTGACTTAAGTACAAGAAGACTGACTCTTATTACTGACTATGTTTTGAACATTTCCTGTGAGAACAGTTTTAGATTCCGATGCTTCACTATATGTTTACTGTATCCCTTGGACCTTCTTATTGTCAATGAAACACAGAAATTGAATCAGAATTAAATAGAAAAGGCACAATGCTGACTTAAGTTCAATAAGACTGACTCTTCTTACTGACTATGCTTTGAACATATCCTGTGAGACCAGTTTTAGATTCCGATGCTTCACTATATGCTTACTGTATCCCTTGGACATTCTTATTGACGATGAAACACTGAAATTGCATCGGAATCAAATACAAAAGGCACAATGCCGACTCAAGTACAAGAAGTTTGGCTCTTATTGCTGTCTATGTTATGAAACCTTCCTGTGAGACCGGTTTTAGATTCCGATGCTTCAGGTTTACCGTATCCCTTGGATCTTCTTATTGACGACGAAACACAGAAATTGCATCGGAATTAAATAGAAGAGGCACAATGCCAACGTAAGTACAAGAAAACTGACTCTTCTTACTGTCATTGTTTTGAAGCATTCCTGTAGCACTAGTTATAGATTTCGATGCTTCACTTCAAGTTGTCTGTATCCCTCTGACCTTCTTATTGACGATGAAACACAGAAATTCCATCGGAATTAAATACAAAATCCAGAATGCCAACTTCAGTACAAGAAATCTGACACTTCTTACTGTCTATGTTTTGAACCATTCCTGTGACACTAGTTATCGATTCCGATGCTTCACTTTAGGTTTACTGAATCGCTCTGGCCTTCTTATTGACGATGAAACACAGAAATTGCATCGGAATTAAATAGAAAAGGCACAATGCCGAATTAAGTACAAGAAAACGACTCTTCTTACTGTCTATGTTTTGAACCATTCCTGTGACACTAGTTATAGATTCCGATGCTTCACTTCAGGTTTACTGTATACCTCTGACCATATTATTGACGATGAGAAGCAGAAATTGCATCGGAATTAAATACAAAAGCACAATGCCGATTTAAGTACAAGAAGACTGACTCTTCTTACTGTCTGCGATTTGAACTATTCCTGTGACACTAGTTACAGATTCCGATGCTTAACGTCAGGTTTACTGTATCCCTCTAACCTTCTTATTGACGATGAAACACATAAATTGCATCGGAATTAAATACAAAAGGCACAATGCCGAATCAAGTACAAGAAGACTGGCTCTTCGCACTGTCTATGTTTTGAACCATACCTGTGACACTAGTTATAGATTCCGATGCTTCACTTCAGGTTTACTGTATCCCTCTGACCGTCTAATTGACGATGAAACAAAGAAATTGCATCGGAATTAAATACATAGGCACAAAGCCGACTCAAGTACAAGAAGACGGTCTCTTCTTACTGTCTATGCTTTGAACCATTCCTGTGACACTAGTTATAGATTCCAATGCTTCATTTCAGGTTTACTGTATCCCTACGACTTTCTTATTGACGATGAAACACAGAAATTGCATCAGAATTAAATAGAATATGCATAATGCCGTCTTAAGTACAAGAAAACTGACTCTTCTTACTGTCTATGTTTTGAAGCATTCCAGTGACACTAGTTTTAGATTCCGATGCTTCACTTCAGGATTACTGTATCCCTCTGACCTTCTTATTGACGATGAAACCCAGAAATTGCATCGGAATTAAGTACAAAAGCACAATGCCGACTTAAGTACAAGACAACTGACTCTTCCTACTGTCTATGTTCTGAACCATTCCTGTGACACTAGTTATAGATTCCGATGCTTCACTTCGGGTTTACTGTATCCCACTGACCTTCTTAATGACGATGAAACACAGAATTTGCATCGGAATTAAATACATAGGCACAATGTCGACTTATGTACAAGAAGACTGGCTCTTCTTACTGTCTATGTTTTGAACCATTCCTATGACACTAGTTATAGATTCCGATCTTCACTTCGGGTTTACCGTGTCCCTCTGACCTTCTTATTGACGATGAAACACAGACATTGTATCGGAATTAAATGGAAAAGGCACAATGCCGACTTAAGTTCAAGAAAACTGACTCTTCTTACTGTCTATGTTTTGACACATTCCCCGGACACTAGTTATAGATTCCGATGCTTCACTTCAGGTTTACTGTATCCCTCTGACCTTCTTATTGACGATGAAACACAGAAATAGCATCGGAATTAAATACATAGGCACAAAGCCGACTCAAGTACAAGAAGACTGGCTCTTCTTACTGTCTATGTTTTGAACCATTCCTGTGACACTAGTTATAGATTACGATGCTTCACTTCAGGTTTACTGTATCCCTCTGACCTTTTTATTGACGACGAAACACAGAAATTGCATCGGAATTGAATAGAAAAGGCACAATGCCGACTTAAGTACAAGAAAACTGATTCTTCTTACGGTCTATGTTTTGAACCATTCCTAGGACACTAGTTACACATTCCGATGCTTCACTTCAGGTTTACTGTATCCCTCTGACCTTCTTATTGACGATGAAACACAGAAATTGCAGCGGAATTAAATACAAAAAGCAAAATGCCGACTTAACTACAAGAAAACTGACTCTTCTTACTGTCTTTGTTTGAACCACTCCTGTGACACTAGTTATAGCTTTCGATGCTTCGCTTCAGGTTTACTGTCTCCCTCTGACCTTCTTATTGACGATGAAACACAGAAATTGCATCGGAATTAAATACAAAAGGCACAGTGCCGACTTAAGTACAAGAAATCTGACTCTTCTTACTGTCTATGCTTTTGAACCATTCCTGTGACACTAGTTATCGATTTCGATGTTTCACTTCAGGTTTACTGTATCGCTCTGACCATCTCATTGACGATGAAACACAGAAATTGCATCGGAATTAAATACAAAAGGCACAATGCCGAATTAAGTACAAGAATACTGACTCTTCTTACTGTCTATGTTTTGAACCTTTCATGTGACACTAGTTATAGATTCCGATGCTTCACTTCAGGTTTACTGTATCCCTCTGACCTTCGTATTGACGATGAAACAGAGATATTGCTTCGGAATTAAATACAAAAGGAACAATGCCGACCTAAGTACAAGAAAACTGACATATCTCACTGTCTATGTTTTGAACCATTCCTGTGACACTAGTTATAGATTCCGATGCTTCACTTCAGGTTTACTGTATCCCTCTAACCTTCTTATTGACGATGAAACACAGAAATTGCGTCAGAATTGAATAGAAAAGGCACAATGCCGAATTAAGTACAAGAAAACTCACTCTTCTTACTGTCTATGTTTTGACCCATTCCCGTGACACTAGTTATAGATTCCGATGCTTCTCTTCAGGTTTACTGTATCCCTCTGACCTTCTTATTGACGATGAAACACAGAAATTGCATCAGAATTAAATACAAACGGCACAATGCCGAATTAAGTGCAAGTAGACTGGCTCTTCTTACAGTCTATGTTTTGAACCATTCCTGTGACCCTAGTTTTAGATTCCGATGCTTCACTTCAGGTTTACTGTATCCCTCTGACCTTCTTATTGACGATAAAACATAGAAATTGCATGGGAATTAAATAGGAAAGGCACAATGCCGACTTAAGTACATGAAAACTGATTCTTCTTACTATCTACGTTTTGAACCATTCCTGTGACACTAGTTATAGATTTCGATGCTTCAGTTCAGGTTTACTGTATCCCTCTGACCTTCTTATTGACGATGAAACACGGTTATTGCATCGGAATTAAATACAAAAGCACACTGCCGACTTAAGTTCAAGAAAACTAACTCTTCTTACTGTCTATGCTTTAAACCATTCATGTGACACTAGTTATAGATTCCGATGCTTCACTTCATGTTTACTGTATCCCTCTGACCTCCGTATTGACGATGAAACAGAGAAATTGCTTCGGAATTAAATACAAAAGGAACAATGCCGACCTAAGTACAAGAAAACTGACTCTTCTCACTGTCTATGTTTTGAACCATTCCTGTGACACTAGTTATAGATTCCGTTGCTTCATTTCAGGTTTACTGTATCCCTCTGACCTTTTTATTGACGACGAAACACAGAAATTGCATCGGAATTAAATAGAAAATGCACAATGCCAACGTAAGTACAAGAAAACTGACTCTTCTTACTTTCATTGTTTTGAACCATTCCTGTAGCACTAGTTATAGATTTCGATGCTTCACTACAAGTTTTCTGTATCCCTCTGACCTTCTTATTGACGATGAAACACAGAAATTCCATCGGAATTAAATACAAAAGGCACAATGCCAACTTCAGTACAAGAAATCTGACACTTCTTACTGTCTATGTTTTGAACCATTCCTGTGACTTGTTATCGATTCCGATGCTTCACTTCAGGTTTACTGAATCGCTCTGGCCTTCTTATTGACGATGAAACACAGAAATTGCATCGGAATTAAATAGAGAAGGCACAATGCCGAATTAAGTACAAGAAAACGACTCTTCTTACTGTCTATGTTTTGAACCATTCCTGTGACACTAGTTATAGATTCTGATGCTTCACTTCAGTTTTACTGTATACCTCTGACCGTATTATTGACGATGAGAAGCAGAAATTGCATCGGAATTAAATACAAAAGCACAATGCCGACTTAAGTACAAGAAGACTGACTCTTCTTACTGTCTACGTTTTGAACTATTCCTGTGACACTAGTTACAGATTCCGATGCTTCACTTCGGGTTTACTGTATCCCTCTGACCGTCTTATTGACGATGAAACACAGAAATTGCATCGGAATTAAATCCATAGGCACAAAGCCGACTCAAGTACAAGAAGACTGGCTCTTCTTACTGTCTATGTTTTGAAGCATTCCTGTGACACTAGTTATAGATTCCGATGCTTCACTACAGGTTTACTGTATCCCTCCGACCTTCTTATTGACGATGAAACACAGAAATTGCATCAGAATTAAATAGAAAATGCATAATGCCGACTTAAGTACAAGACAACTGACTCTTCTTACTGTCTATGTTTTGAAGCATTCCAGTGACACTAGTTTTAGATTCCGATGCTTCACTTCAGGTTTACTGTATCCCTCTGACCTTCTTATTGACGATGACACATAGAAATTGCATAGGAATTAAGTACAAAAGCACAATGCCGACTTAAGTACAAGACAACTGACTCTTCCTACTGTCTATGTTTTGAACCATTCCTGTGACACTAGTTATAGATTCCGATGCTTCACTTCGGGTTTACTGTATCCCACTGACCTTCTTAATGACGATGAAACACAGAATTTGCATCGGAATTAAATACATAGGCACAATGCGCACTTATGTACAAGAAGACTGGCTCTTCTTACTGTCTATGTTTTGAACCATTCCTGTGACACTAGTTATAGATTCCGTTGCTTCATTTCAGGTTTACTGTATCCCTCCGACCTTCTTATTGACGATGAAACACAGAAATTGCATCAGAATAAAATAGAAAAGGCACAATGCTCACTTAAGTACAAGAAGACTGACTCTTATTACTGACTATGTTTTGAACATTTCCTGTGAGAACAGTTTTAGATTCCGATGCTTCACTATATGTTTACTGTATCCCTTGGACCTTCTTATTGTCGATGAAACACAGAAATTGATAATCAGAATTAAATAGAAAAGGCACAATGCTGACTTAAGTTCAATAAGACTGACTCTTCTTACTGACTATGCTTTGAACATATCCTGTGAGACCAGTTTTAGATTCCGATGCTTCACTATATGCTTACTGTATCCCTTGGACATTCTTATTGACGATGAAACACTGAAATTGCATCGGAATTAAATACAAAAGGCACAATGCCGACTCAAGTACAAGAAGACTGGCTCTTACTACTGTCTATGTTATGAAACCTTCTTGTGAGACCGGTTTTAGATTCCGATGCTTCAGGTTTACTGTATCCCTTGGATCTTCTTATTGACGACGAAACACAGAAATTGCATCGGAATTAAATAGAAAAGGCACAATGCCAACGTAAGTACAAGAAAACTGACTCTTCTTACTTTCATTGCTTTGAACCATTCCTGTAGCACTAGTTATAGATTTCGATGCTTCACTTCAAGTTTTCTGTATCCCTCTGACCTTCTTATTGACGATGAAACACAGAAATTCCATCGGAATTAAATACAAAAGGCACAATGCCAACTTCAGTACAAGAAATCTGACACTTCTTACTGTCTATGTTTTGAACCATTCCTGTGACACTAGTTATCGATTCCGATGCTTCACTTTAGGTTTACTGAATCGCTCTGGCCTTCTTATTAACGATGAAACACAGAAATTGCATCGGAATTAAATAGAAAAGGCACAATGCCGAATTAAGTACAAGAAAACGACTCTTCTTACTGTCAATGTTTTGAACCATTCCTGTGACACTAGTTGTAGATTCCGATGCTTCACTTCAAGTTTACTGTATACGTCTGACCTTATTATTGACGATGAGAAGAAGAAATTGCATCGGAATTAAATACAAAAGCACAATGCCGATTTTAGTACAAGAAGACTGCCTCTTCTTACCGTCTACGATTTGAACTATTCCTGTGACACTAGTTATAGATTCCGATGCTTAACTTCAGGTTTACTGTATCCCTCTAACCTTCTTATTGACGATGAAACACAGAAATTGCATCGGAATTAAATACAAAAGGCACAATGCCGAATCAAGTACAAGAAGACTGGCTCTTCGCACTGTCTATGTTTTGAACCATACCTGTGACACTAGTTATAGATTCCGATGCTTCACTTCAGGTTTACTGTATCCCTCTGACCTTCTTATTGACGATGAAACCCAGAAATTGCATCGGAATTAAATACATAGGCACAAAGCCGACCCAAGTACAAGAAGACTGTCTCTTCTTCCTGTCTATGTTTTGAACCATTCCTGTGACACTAGTTATAGATTCCGATGATTCATTTCAGGTTTACTGTATCCCTCCGACCTTCTTATTGACGATGAAACACAGAAATTGCATCAGAATAAAATAGAAAATGCATAATGCCGACTTAAGTACAAGAAAACTGACTCTTCTTACTGTCTATGTTATGAAGCATTCCTGTGACACTAGTTTTAGATTCCGATGCTTCACTTCAGGTTTACTGTATCCCTCTGACCTTCTTATTGACGATGAAACCCAGAAATTGCATCGGAATTAAGTACAAAAGCACAATGCCGGCTTAAGTACAAGAAAACTGACTCTTCTTACTGTGTATGATTTGAACCATTCCTGTGACACTAGTTATAGATTCCGATGCTTCAGATCAGGTGCACTGTATGTCTCTGACCTTCTCATTGACGATGAAACACAGAAATTGCATCGGAATTAAATACAAAAGGCACAATGCCGACTCAAGTACAAGAAGACTGGCTCTTCTTACTGTCTATGTTTTGAAACTTTCCTGTGACACTAGTTATAGACTTCGATGGTACACTTCAGGTTTACTGTATCCCTCTGACCTTTTTAATCACGATGAAACACAGATATAGCATCGGAATTAAATACAAAAGGCACAATGCCGAATTAAGTTCAAGAAAACTGACTCTTCTTACTGTCTATGTTTTGAGCCATTCCTGTGACACCAGTTATAGATTCCGATGCTTCACTTCAGGTTTACTGTATCCCTTTGACCTTCTTATTGACGATGAAACACAGAAATTGCTTCGGAATTAAATACAAAAGGCACAATGCCGACTTAAGTACAAGAAATCTGACTCTTCTTGCTGTCTATGCTTTTGAACCATTTCTGTGACACTAGTTATCGATTCCGATGCTTCACTTCATTTTTACTGTATCCCTCTGACCTTCTTATTGCCGACGAAACACAGAATTTGCATCATAATTAAATAGAAAAGGCACAATGCCGACTTAAGTACAAGAAAACAGACTCTTCTTACTGTCTTTGTTTTGAACCATTCCTGTGACACTAGTTATAGACCTAGATGGTACACTTCAGGTTTACTGTATCCCTCTCACCTTCTTATTGATGATGAAACACAGAAATTGCATCGGAATTAAATACAAAGGCACAATGCAGACTTAAGTACAAGAAATCTCACCCTTCTAACTGTCTATGCTTTTGAACCATTCCTGTGACACTAGTTATCGATTCCGATGCTTCACTTCAGGTTTACTGTATCGCTCTGATCTTTTTAATCACGATGAAACACAGATACTGCATCGGAATTAAATACAAAAGGCACAATGCCGAATTAATTTCAAGAAAACTGACTCTTCTTACTGTCTATGTTTTGAGCCATTCCTGTGACACCAGTTATAGATTCCGATGCTTCACTTCAGGTTTACTGTATCCCTCTGACCTTCTTATTGACGATGAAACACAGAAATTGCTTCGGAATTAAATACAAAAGGCACAATGCCGACTTAAGTACAAGAAATCTGACTCTTCTTGCTGTCTATGCTTTTGAACCATTTCTGTGACACTAGTTATCGATTCCGATGCTTCACTTCAGGTTTACTGTATCGCTCGGACCTTCTTATTGACGATGAAACACAGAAATTGCATCGGAATTAAATACAAAAGGCACAATGCCTAATTAAGTACAAGAAAACTGACTTTTCTTACTGTCTACGCTTTGAACCATTCCTGTGACACTAGTTATAGATTCCGATGCTTCACTTCAGGTTTACTGTATCCCTCTGACCTTCTTATTGACGATGAAACACAGAAATTGCATCGGAATTAAATACAAAAGGCACAATGCCGACTTAAGTACAAGAAGACTGACTCTTCTTACTGTCTATGCTTTGAACTATTCCTGTGAGACTAGTTATAGATTCCGATGCTTCACTTCAGGATTACTGTATCCCTCTGACTTTCTTATTGACGATGAAACACAGAAATAGCATCGGAATTAAATACATAGGCACAAAGCCGACTCAAGTACAAGAAGACTGGCTCTTCTTACTGTCTATGTTTTGAACCATTTCTGTGACACTAGTTATAGATTACGATGCTTCACTTCAGGTTTACAGTATCCCTCTGACCTTCTTATTGACGATGAAACACAGAAATTGCATCGAAATTAAATACAAAAAGCACATTGCCGACTCTAGTACAAGAAGACTGTCTCTCCTTACTGTCTATGTTTTGAACCATTCCTGTTACACTAGTTATAGACTCCGATGCTTGACTTCAGGTTTACTGTAACCCTCTGACCTTCTTATTGTCGATGAAACACAGAAATTGAATCAGAAATAAATAGAAAAGGCCAATTGCTGACTTAAGTTCAATAAGACTTACTCTTCTTACTGACTATGCTTTGAACATGTCCTGTGAGACCAGTTTTAGATTCCGATGCTTCACTATATGCTTACTATATCCCTTGGACATTCTTATTGACGATGAAACACTGAAATTGCGTCGTAATTAAATACAAAAGGCACAATGCCAACTCAAGTACAAGAAGACTGGCTCTTCTTACTGTCTATGTTTTAAAACCTTCCTGTGAGACCGGTTTTACATTCCGGAGCTTAAGGTTTACTGTATCCCTTGAATCTTCTTATTGACGACGAAACACAGAAATTGCATCGGAATTAAATAGAAAAGGCACAATGCCAACGTAAGTACAAGAAAACTGACTCTTCTTACTGTCGTTGTTTTGAACCATTCCTGTAGCACTAGTTATAGATTTCGATGCTTCACTACAAGTTTTCTGTATCCCTCTGACCTTCTTATTGACGATGAAACACAGAAATTCCATCGGAATTAACTACAAAAGGCACAATGCCAACTTCAGTACAAGAAATCTGACACTTCTTACTGTCTATGTTTTGAACCATTCCTGTGACACTAGTTATCGATTCCGATGCTTCACTTCAGGTTTACTGAATCGCTTTGGCCTTCTTATTGACGATGAAACACAGAAATTGCATCGGAATTAAATAGAAAAGGCACAATGCCGAATTAAGCACAAGAAAACGACTCTTCTTACTGTCTATGTTTTGAACCATTCCTGTGAAACTAGTTATAGATTCTGATGCTTCACTTCAGGTTTACTGTATACCTCTGACCTTATTATTGACAATGAGAAGCAGAAATTGCATCGGAATTAAATACAAAAGCACAATGCCGACTTAAGTACAAGAAGACTGACTTTTCTTACTGTCTACATTTTGAACTATTCCTGTGACACTAGTTATAGGTTCCGATGCTTCACTTTAGGTTTACTGTATCCCTCTGACCGTCGTATTGACGATGAAACACAGAAATTGCATCGGAATTAAATACATAGGCACAAAGCTGACTCAAGTACAAGAAGACTGGCTCTTCTTACTGTCTATGTTTTGAACCATTCCTGTGACACTAGTTATAGATTCCGATGCTTCACTTCAGGTTTACTGTATCCCTCCGACCTTCTTATTGACGATGAAACACAGAAATTGCATCAGAATTAAATAGAAAATGCATAATGCCGACTTAAGTACAAGAAAACTGACTCTTCTTACTGTCTATGTTTTGAAGCATTCCAGTGACACTAGTTATAGATTCCGATGCTTCACTTCAGGTTCACTGTATCCCTCTGACATTCTTATTGACGATGAAACACAGAGATTGCATCGGAATTAAATACAAAAGGCACAATGCTGAATTAAGTACAAGAAAACTAACTCTTCTTACTGACTATGTTTTGAACCTTTCCTGTGAGACCAGTTTCAGATTCCGATGCTTCACTTCCGGTTTACTGTATCGCTTGGACCGTCTTATTGACGATGAAACACAGAAATTGCAATGGAATTAAATACAAAAGCACAATGCCGACTTAAGTACAAGAGAACTGACTCTTCCTACTGTCTATGTTTTGAACCATTCCTGTGACACTAGTTATAGAATCCGATGCTTCACTTCGGGTTTACTGTATCCCACTGACCTTCTTATTGACGATGAAACACAGAAATGGCATCGGAATTAAATAGAAAAGGCACAATGCCGACTTAAGTACAAGAGGACTGACTCTTGTTACTGTCTATGCTTTGAGCTATTCCTGTGACACTAGTTATAGATTCCGATGCTTCACTTCAGGATTACTGTATCCCTCTGACCTTCTTATTGACGATGAAACACAGAAATAGCATCGGAATTAAATACATAGGCACAAAGCCGACTCAAGTACGAGAAGACTGGCTTTTCTTACTGTCTATGTTTTGAACCATTCCTGTGACACTAGTTATTGATTACGATGCTTCACTTCAGGTTTACTGTATCCCTCTGACCTTATTATTGACGATGAAACACAGAAATTGCAGCGGAATTAAATACAAATGGCAAAATGCCGACTGAAGTACAAGAAAACTGACTCTTCTTACTGTCTTTGTTTGAACCACTCCTGTGACACTAGTTATAGCTTTCGATGCTTCGCTTCAGGTTTACTGTATCCCTCTGACCTTCTTATTGACGATGAAACACAGAAATTGCATCGGAATTAAATACAAAAGGCACAATGCCGAATTAAGTACAAGAAAACTGACTCTTCTTACTGTCTATGCTTTGAACCATTCCTGTGACACTAGTTATAGAATCCGTTGCTTCACTTCAGGTTTACTGTATCCCTCTGACCTTCTTATTGACGATGAAACACGGAAATTGCATCGGAATTAAATACAAAAGGCACAATGCCGACTTAAGTACAAGAAGACTGACTCCTCTTACTGTCTATGCTTTGAACTATTCCTGTGACACTAGTTATAGATTGCGATGCTTCACTTCAAGTTTACTGTATCCCTCTGACCTTCTTATTGACGATGAAACACAGAAATTGCATCGCTATTAAATACAAAAGGCACAATGCTGAATCAAGTGCAACAATACTGGCTCTTCCTACTGTCTATGATTTGAACCATTCCTGTGACACTAGTTATAGATTCCGATGCTTCACTTCAGGTTTACTGTATCCCTCTGACGGTCTTATTGACGATGAAACACAGAAATTGCATCGGAATTAAATACATTGGCACATTGCCGACTCAAGTACAAGAAGACCGGCTCTTCTTACTGTCTATGTTTTGAACGATTCCTGTGACACTAGTTATAGATTCCGATGCTTCACTTCAGATTTACTGTATCCCTCTGACCCTCTTATTGACGATGAAACACAGAAATTGCATCAGAATTAAATAGAAAAGGCACAATGCCGACTTAAGTACAAGAAAACTGACTCTTATTACTGTCTATGTTTTGAAGCATTCCCGTGACACTAGTTATAGATTCCGATGCTTCACTTCGGGTTAACTGTATCCCACTGACCTTCTTATTGACGATGAAACACAGAAATTGCATCGGAATTAAATACAAAAGCACAATGCCGACTTAAGTACAAGAAAACTGTCTCTTCTTACTGTCTATGTCTTGAACCATTCCTGTGACCCTAGTTGTAGATTCCAAAGCTTCTCTTCAGGTTTACAGTATCCCACTGACCTTCTTATTGACGATGAAACACAGAAATCGCATCAATATTAAATACAAAGGGCACAATGCCGACTTAAGTGCAAGAAGATTGGCTCTTCTTACAGTCTATGTTTTGAACCATTCCTGTGACACTAGTTATAGATTCCGATGCTTCACTTCAGGTTTACTGTATCCCTCTGACCTTCTTATTGACGATAAAACATAGAAATTGCATGGGAATTAAATAGAAAAGGCACAATGCCGACTTAAGTACATGAAAACTGATTCTTCTTACTATCTATGATTTGAACCATTCCGTGAGACACTAGTTATAGATTCCGATGCTTCACTTCAGGTTCACTGTATCCCTCTGTCATTCTTATTGACGATGAAACACAGAGATTGCATCGGAATTAAATACAAAAGGCACAATGCTGAATTAAGTACAAGAAAACTAACTCTTCTTACTGACTATGTTTTGAACCTTTCCTGTGAGACCAGTTTCAGATTCCGATGCTTCACTTCCGGTTTACTGTATCGCTTGGACCTTCTTATTGACGAAGAAACACAGAAATTGCAACGGAATCAAATACAAAAGCACAATGCCGACTTAAGTACAAGAGAACTGACTCTTCCTACTGTCTATTTTTTGAACCATTCCTGTGACACTAGTTATAGTATCCGATGCTTCACTTCGGGTTTACTGTATCCCACTGACCTTATTATTGACGATGAACACAGAAATGGCATCGGAATTAAATAGAAAAGGCACAATGCCGACTTAAGTACAAGAAGACTGACTCTTGTTACTGTCTATGCTTTGAACTACTCCTGTGACACTAGTTATAGATTCCGATGCTTCACTTCAGGATTACTGTATCCCTCTGACCTTCTTAATGACGATGAAACACAGAAATAGCATCGGAATTAAATACATAGGCATAAAGCCGACTCAAGTACAAGAAAACTGGCTTTTCTTACTGTCTATGTTTTGAACCATTCCTGTGACACTAGTTATAGATTACGATGCTTCACTTCAGGTTTACTGTATCCCTCCGACCGTCATATTGACGATGAAACACAGAAATTGTATCGGAATTAAATACAAAAAGCATAATGCCGACTTAAGTACAAGAAAATTGACTCTTCTTACTGACTATGTTTTGAACCATTCCTGTGACACTAGTTATAGATTCCGATGCTTCACTTCAGGTTTACGGTATCCCTCTGACCTTCTTATTGACGATGAAACACAGAAATTGCATCGGAAATAAATACAAAAAGCGCAATGCCGACTCTAGTACAAGAAGACTGGTTCTTCTTAGTGTCTATGTTTTGAACCATTCCTGTGACACTAGTTATAGACTCCGATGCTAGACTTCAGGTTTACTGTAACCCTCTGACCTTCTTATTGGCGATGAAACACAGAAATTGAATCAGAATTAAATTGAAAAGGCACAATGCTGACTTAAGTACAAGAAGACTGACTCTCATTACTGACTATGCTTTGAACATTTCCTGTGAGAACAGTTTTAGATTCCGATGCTTCACTATATGTTTACTGTATCCCTTGGACGTTCTTATTGTCGATGAAACACAGAAATTGAATCAGAATTATATAGAAAAGGCACAATGCTGACTTAAGTTCAATAAGACTGACTCTTCTTACTGACTATGCTTTGAACATATCCTGTCAGACCAGTTTTAGATTACGATGCTTCACTATATGCTTACTGTATCCCTTGGACATTCTTATTGACGATGAAACACTAAAATTGCATCGGAATTAAATACAAAAGGCACAATGCCGACTCAAGTACAAGAAGACTGGCTGTTCTTACTGTCATCGTTTTGAACCATTCCTTTAGCACTAGTTATGGATTTCGATGCTTCACTTCAGGTTTTCTGTATCCCTCTGACCTTCTTATTGACGATGAAACACAGAAATTGCATCGGAATTAAATACAAAAGGCACAATGCCGACTTCAGTATAAGAAATCTGACTCTTCTTACTGTCTATGCTTTTGAACCATTCCTGTGACACTAGTTATCGATTCCGATACTTCACTACAGGTTTACTGTATCGCTCTGACCTTCTTATGGACGATGAATCACAGAAATTGCATCGGAATTAAATACAAAAGGCACAATGCCGAATTAAGTACAAGAAAACTGACTCTTCTTACTGTCTATGCTTTGAACCATTCCTGTGACACTAGTTATAGAATCCGATGCTTCACTTCAGGTTTACTGTATCCCTCTGACCTTCTTATTGACGATGAAACACGGAATTGCATCGGAATTAAAAACAAAAGCCACAATGCCGACTTAAGTACAAGAAGACTGACTCCTCTTACTGTCTATGCTTTGAACTATTCCTGTGACACTAGTTATAGATTGCGATGCTTCACTTCAAGTTTACTGTATCCCTCTGACCTTCTTATTGCCGATGAAACACAGAAATTGCATCGCTATTAAATACAAAAGGCACAATGCTGAATCAAGTGCAAGAATACTGGCTCTTCCTACTGTCTATGATTTGAACCATTCCTGTGACACTAGTTATAGATTCCGATGCTTCACTTCAGGTTTACTGTATCCCTCTGACGGTCTTATTGGCGATGAAACACAGAAATTGCATCGGAATTAAATACATTGGCACAATGCCGACTCAAGTACAAGAAGACCGGCTCTTCTTACTGTCTATGATTTGAACGATTCCTGTGACACTAGTTATAGATTCCGATGCTTCACTTCAGGTTTACTGTATCCCTCTGACCCTCTTATTGACGATGAAACACAGAAATTGCATCAGAATTAAATAGAAAAG